>NC_059112.1:66838300-66983300 GCF_020740685.1 Jaculus jaculus
TTGCTAACTCTTATGGAATAAGTTGATATCCCCAGATTACAGCACTCAGCTAAGATGGCAAGGTTTACTCTGAATTTTCTTATAAGATCTACTTTTAATGTTATGCTAATACATTTATTCTTGTATTCTTTCCTCCCTTCCTTCCTTCCTTCATTCATTCAATTTGCCTGTACTATGGCTTACAAAATGTTTTCCTTAGTTTATAATAGAAACAGTACATAACAAAATACAAATGTTTGCCTCTTTGTCATTTATTATGTGTATATGAATATGTGTATATATGTATGTATGTATATGCATGTATGTGTGTATGTGTATGTATGTATCATGTATGCATGTATTTATGGGTGCATGTATGTATAGGTGTGTGTGTATATGTATGTAATATATATATTGGTAGGAGCCAGCAAAGTACTGAAATTATTTGAAGGCTAATATTTAGCCCAGTTCAGAACACCTAAGTAGTTAGTCTGGTAAGAGTACGGATTGTTAGCCACATTTCCATTTATGGCACTATGACTATTCTGGCTTTTGACATGTTTTTATATTAAATCTCATTTTGTATGTCTGCCTTATATCATATATCTTATAAGTGATTAGGGATATCTTTGTAATACATGCTTTGTTCTTGAAAAATATACCTATATATTGAATCTTGGCATAACTTCACACTATCCATTTCTCTTTAAAGGGCAGTTTAAATTCTCCTCTGATCAGATATCCTTCTATGTCTAACCTTTCCCTGTACTGAACTTCCATCTCCATTTATAATACCTCTCAACAGTATTATTACTTAGAACATTTTATCAATATATGTATCTTACCAACTGTATTAAGCTGTAAATCTTTAAAGGTAAGTCTTTCTTCATATTCTTTCTTTCTTTTTTTTTTTTTTTTTTTTTTGTTTTTCGAGTTAGGGTCTCACTCTGGCTCAGGCTGACCTCGAATTCACTATGTAGTCTCAGGGTGGCCTCGAACTCTCGGCGATCCTCCTACCTCTGCCTCCCGAGTGCTGGGATTAAAGGCGTGCGCCACCACGCCCGGCTTTTCATATTCTTTCTGTAGTGCCCAAAATATAATTTTTACAACATATGTATGTGTATGTCTATCAACATGTTAAAATCTATTAAGTGAGTTTTTATACATCTCCAAAGAGTTTATTTAAATAAAGTATATGTTGAGTAAAATGTAATCTAATTTTTGAATCCAATCTATATCTAGGTTTATTAAGGATTTTTATTTTTGTAGCCAATTCAGTTTTTCATTTGGAAATTGAGTTTTTCCTTGACATTCTGAGAATATTATCATAGAGGAAATTAATCATTAACCTAGGTATGATTTTAACAGTAGACCTCTAGTCCCCCCTCTACACACATCCTGTAAGAGTACGAAGTTTCTTCCATGTGGTTGAACAAATTCTGGAGTGCTAGCATATATCATTGTGACTATATTTAGAAGTCTTATCATATACCTGAAAATTCTCTACTGTGGTTCTTGGATGCTCTACCACAGACACTTTTACAATAGATATAAATTAGGTGAAGTGATGCAGAGGTTGGCTTGTAGAAATTATTGTATAACATTCATATATTGTCACATTATATACCTTAAATATAAATAATTTGTGTCAATTATAGCTCACTACATCTGGGGAAAAGGGAGATGTGAGTTGAAGAAAGTTTTGTGTATTAGATAGTGAAACTTCAGAGTTAAGTACAGTACACTTTAAGGTAGGCTTAAAGAAAAAAGAATATACCATACAGGGAAATCAGTGTCCCCTAAGAAACAAGAAAAGAAACGATGGAAAGATTCAGCAGGTAAAAGTGCTTATAAGTTCTTTTATTTTTGTAAAGTGTTATTTCAGTAGTTGTTCCTGATGGAGAAAACTGATGTGATCCAAGTCCACATATGCTAAAGTTACTTCTAACTTGACATGTGCAAAGAGCTCATTGCTGCTCTGTTAAGAAATACTGTCACTGACAAAGCTAATATACTTAAGTACTTAATGAATAAGCATTCTCTTGTGGCTATTAGCAGATGTGGCCTGATGTGGTATTTGTAAGGTTTTTTGTTTGTTTGTTTGTTTTGAGAGCAATAGAGAAAGAGGAAGAGAGAGAGAATAGGTGTACCAGGGCCTCTATTCACTGTAAATGAACTCCAGATGCGAGTGCCCCCTTGTGCATCTGGCTAACGTGGGTCCTGGGGAATTAAGCCTTGAACCAGGGTCCTTAGGCTTCACAGGCAAGCACTTAACCACTAAGTCATCTCTCCAGCCCGGTATTTGTAGTTTTTAAAAATACATTTTTATTTGAGAGAGAGAAGAGAGAGAATATGGATATGTCAGGGCCTCCAGCCACCACAAATGAACTCCAGATGCATGCAGCACTTTATGGTTACTGGGGAATCAAACTTGGGCCATCAAGGCCTTTTCAAGCAAGCACCTTTAACTTTTGAGCCATCTGTTCAGCCCCATGGCATTAGTTTTAATGGAACAGGCAGGTAGTATGTAAATACCTGTTGGAACTTTAGACAATTGTAGGTGTCTCTTCAACAGATATTTGTTGAACATTAGCAACCTACTAGTCTATGTGCAAGTGAACCAGATAAGGAGGATCAGTCTTTATAGAGTGTAATCTAATGGGTAGAAGAGAAAGATATTAAAACCATACAGAAAACAAACTTTATTGTAATTCTTATAAATTATGTTTTTGGAAGAAAACATGCAGGATGCTATGAAAGAATAAAGACAGAATAAATGAAAGGACAGCAACTTGTACTTTATATAATCACAATTAAAAGGATGATTACTCAGCAAAAAGTTGTTCCTGGCATTTCAGAAGGATTTTGCATGGTCTTGACTGTCAGCGTTATTTTGTCATCACTCCCTTCTGGTACCCATTTCAGTGCCTATTCTGCTAACATCCCCTATTTCTCAAAACTGTGTTCCTGTACTCTTTATTGCCACTGTTCTGGTTCAAACTTTCTTGCTTGTTTCCTGGACTGCCTGCAACAACCTTGGTAGGATTCACACCTTTGGGATTTAAATCCATGGACCCTCAGACTTTCAAGTTTTGAATGTATGGTTTTTCCTTTGTACCTGTCTTCACAAAACAAAGAATTCAGCCAAAATTAATTTACAGTTTAAGCCAAAGTTTATTTAGTAAAGTATACATTCCAAAGTGATACCAGAGTGAGCAGGGGTGGCAGCACACCTAGTTCTGTGTTGTGGGGTTTTTGTTTTGTTTTGTTTTGTTTTTCGAGGTAGGGTCTCACTCTAGCCCAGGCTGACCTGGAATTCACTAGGGAGTCTCAGGGTGGCCTCGAACTCATTGCGATCCTCCTACCCCTGCCTCCCGAGGGCTGGGATTAAAGGCGTGCACCACCACACCCAGCTGTGTTGTGGGTTTTAAAGAAGTTTTCAAGAATATACATGAGGCAGGTGCCATGTTCATGTAGTAAAAGTAACCCTCTCCCCACCTCATATCATGGTGGTCCAGGTTTTCCTTTAAGGACATTTCTTTCATGATTCTGTAGAAAAGTCCATAAGGAAGGTGTGTGTGTGTGTGTGTGTGAAAAACCACAATGCAAATGATATAATGAAGCTGAGAGTTGAGGATGCAGACCCTTCATTATGTGCTTGTGTTGCAATTGAAAAAAATGCCTTCTGCTATATAAAAATGTTTCTGCTATAGCAGGAAGAGTCTAACTGTCTGAGCCTCAAGGGTGTTGAACCACAAAGGACACTCTGGATGGTAGGAGGCATAGCTACCATATTCAGCTGCAGTTTCCTTGGTTGTTTTTTATAACTCACTGCCCAATCAAGACACACAACTAGCAAGATACAGCTAAGTTTTCATTTGTTACTTTATGTCTGACTAACTCCTGGCCACTGCTGTGATTAAAGTTTTGTGCCTATTACTTGGATTATATGGAAAAACCTTTGTGCAGAATTCTAATCTCTAGCCTTAGTACATTTAAATTCATGGTCACTTGGCCCTGCCGTTATCTTTTCAAAATATAAATCTGATCATGCAACTCCCATTACACCCTTAATGGAACCTTTTCTTTCTTCTAAGAAAGAAAATTCCAGTTTCTTAAAGACAGCAGACCTCTGAGTGCTCTATACCCTTCCTTTCAGGTTTATGTCTTGCTACATTTAGTAAAATACTTCCTACATTGTAGTATCATACTATTCCTTATACTCTTGTCCTTGTTAATTGTTTTATCTTTGTTTAAAATAATGAGGTACCAGTAATTCCTCTCTCCCCACTTTTGACTAGTGCATGTACCATCACATTGAAGTAGCTTTCACTGATCCATCTCATTCTCAGAATGAGCATCTGTTCCTGTCTGTTTATATACTAATAATTTCACTTATCACATGACTGTACAGTTATTTGAAAGCAGAAAATACCTTTTCATGTGTATATTACTAGTGACTAAGTGATAGTAATCACTTAAATGTTTTGGAGGGGATAAATAAATGGTTTGCCTTGATTTGGTCTGTTGTATTTATACTAAGCATATTTTTTAAATTTTTAATATATTTAATATATGTACCCCCAACAGGAAAATTTCAGAGTTGCTGATTTGATCACATACTTGGTCTGAATAATTTGTGCCCTGTGACTCCTTATGAGGTCTTTGCTACCTAGTGGGAACAGTGCCATCTATTGGCTATTATCCACATTGTTTTCACTGTCAGGTAGAAAGAAGTCAGTATTTTTAGGAAGGCACATGTATTAAAAATTTTATCACCAGTTTGCACAAAATAACCAGCATATACCTGGTTAAAAATTAATCTAGTACTTTTGCAAAGGAGAGTGATGTTGTATACTTAATATTTACAAAAAATGTATTCCATTAGGTTTTGGTTTTATTTATATCCTAGCTTATTCTTAAAGAAATTAGAATAACTGGGGCCTGGAGAGATGGCTTAGTGGTTAAGGCACTTGCCTGCAAAGTCAAAGGACCCAGGTTCAACTCCCCAGGACCCACATAAACCAGACGCATAAGGGAGGTGCATGAATCTGGAGTTTGTTTGCAGTGGCTGGAGGCTGTGACACGCCCATTCTCTCTCTACCTACCTATTTCTGTCTCTCAAATAAATAATAAAAAATTAGAGTAACTAATACTGTTTTATAGTAAAGAAGATCTAAACATTTTCTCCTACTTTTCTATATAAATAGTTGATTCTTTGTGATGTAGATATCATTTTTATTTCTGAATACCATTAAAGTTTTCAAAGAACCATAAAGGTTAAAAGAAAAAAAAACAGTACCTAAGTCAAAAATATTTCTAAACCATGGGAAATTGTCTTTTAATTGGAATTCATAGCAGATATTAAAGGGGTTGTTTATTTCTGAAGAAAATATAATACATGAAAATATGTCTATTTCTTAGCTTTGCTCATTAAGAATATTTCTTCTAAATGAGATTTTTTATATGTTAATTGTACATAAAGCAGGTAAATTTAATCAGAGGAAGTAAACCGTAACTAAACATGGCCAAAGTCAAGCCTAATAGCTGCCAGTTCGTTGGTATGGATAGTTATTACAGTGTTTTGTACTTAAAGAATATTTGAAATGAAGATAGGCCCCTAAAATGCTAGTAAATCTTTCTGTACTTCCAGATTGTTTCTGATTTCATGAGTTTCAGACGTACGTGGCTTAAATAAAGTGAAATAAGCATAAATGTTAAAAGCATAAATAAAGCTAAAATCAACATAATTTAAGATATGCAGGATAGTAAGGACATAATTTTACAAAACTGTTACTCATATTTTAGTCTTTATAGTTACATGTTTTAGTGCATTCTTTTTAAAGAGGAAAAAAATCTTGTTACCTCATTACTACGCAGAATCTTAAAACTTTCCCATAATATTGTTTAATGTGTATTTGTGAAACTACATACAAATTCCTACAGTTAATAGTGCCAATACAACTGTACTACTATAAATAACAATAAAATTATAGTAATAACCATGATATTAAATTTGATATAGATGACTCTTGTGGTGTGCTAGGCACTTGAGATGGATATGGTTCTTGTTTCTATGTTTCATATATTGCTTGATTTTAATTATGTACTCACACTCATGAATAACACTATAAGGTATTCACAGTAAAACCTGTGGTATAACACTACTCAAGAAGGAAAATTCAGGTTTAAAACCCATGAATTATGACTCCAGATAGAGCTCAGACTCCTAATATTTTGGATCTCAATTATAATAATAGTGAAGGATTTTCCATACTGCTATTATCTTGATTTTATAGAGAAGGAAATTGAGGTGCCCATAGAATTAATGACCTGCTCAACATCGTGCAGCTAATAAATTTCAGCTCTGTAATGTAAAGCCAGGCACTCTAGATTCCAGAGCCTATACTTTTAGTTATTGTTTAAACAAACTAAATACAAAATAATGGAAAATATGATTTTACCAATATAATATAATGAACAGTATTAACAAAGATTTACATGTAATTGAATTTCCAATGTTTGGGTTAGTACATAGATTTTTTACTTGTATGCATGCATATTTGTAGTGTATGCATATACACATGAATGTAAATGGAAGATAAAGGACAACTTCATGTGTGTTTTCTCAGACACTGTCCATTTTTTTTTGAGACGGAGTCTCTCACTGACCTGAAACTCAACAGTTAGGCTAGACTGGCTAGCCAGCATACCCCAGGAATTCTGTCTCTCCCTAACAGTACTGGGATTATAAGTGACTGTCACCATGCCCAAGTTTTTTTTTGTTGTTGTTGTTTTGTTTTGTTATTTTGTTTTTGGTTTTTTGTGGTTAAGGTCTCACTCTAACTCAGGCTGGCTTAGAATTCACCATGTACACTCAGGGTAGCCTTGAACTCACAGTGATCCTCCTACCTCTGCCAGGATTAAATGTATGTGCCACCATGCCCAGCTCCCATTTTTTTCAAATGATTTTTAGGAGTCAAATACAGTTCTTTATGCATGCAAGATAAGCACTTTACTAACTGGCTCACTCCCTTGTTTGTATATTTCACTTATTGCTTCATTTTTATATTTGTTATTAAATCTTTTATTATAAAATTTATATCATCATGTAATTTTTTTCTACTTTTGTGATAAGCTTATGTAACCAAAAAATGCTGAAAATGACAAAAATTAACAAGTAATCCTTTTAGTATTACTTTATTTATTTGTGTGAAACAGAGTTTTATCATGTAGCCCACACTGGTTGCAAACTCATGGTCCTCTTGCCTTGCCTCCTGAGTGCAGCTGTGCCCCACTCACAAATAATTCCTAGGGAGTTTTGTATGTTCCTATATTCTCACTAATCCAACAGCCATGGCAGGTGGCCCTGTGCAAAGGCTAGCAGAGCATCACATCAATGTGAACAGAAAAGGGCAGCTATAGCTCCGGTGCTGTACTCTCCTACACTGTGTGACATGCTCTTCCTCATTCTCCTACGAGTTGTTTCCTCTTGAATCTGTTAAAGAATACCCCTTTTTGAATAAGAGTACCATGGCATTGCATGGACAGATCTTAGTCTTGGTATAAGCAAAGCTTTGACAATTAAACTTGGCCTTTTCTCATGTCTGGTCTTATGTCAAATCATGTGTTCACTTCATAAAGTAGTCACATAAAAGTTCATAATTTTACAAAGACTGTGTTGTGAAAATGTCTAAACTGTTAGTTCTGTCTTTATAACTGCCACAAATTTTAACAAGAATACAGCAGCAGCAGACCCCAGCATAGTCATATCATGTTTAGACAACCTATCTTGCAGCCCTTAGTCATGCTTTCTGATACAGTAAAAGCAAATACCAGCATGTGGGTAGATCACATGGCATCAAACCTGATTATGAGCCATTATGATACTAAAATTGTACTACATTCCTTGTTAATAACCAATAATTTATTGGCTTATGTCAGAATGTGATTTTTAGAGTCATACTACAAATGTATTTAAATGATTCTCATAAATTTGTGAGTCCCCCTAGAACATATGCCACTATACTCAGGCATCTATGACTCCAAGTGAAGTACTTTACATTAGAAGTTATAATGGAGTTTGCCTTGTGACTCTCTCCTGGAAACACATAAAGACACAGGTAACGTGGGCATTTGTAGTGATATCTAGGTTCCAGAGTTTTTTCTTATTTCTTTAATTTGAACCACCCTAAAAGACATGTTAAAATAGAACTCAACTTTGTTGCAGAAAGTTTTTTTTTTTTTTTTCTGACTTAGGCCCTGCTAGTTAAAGTGAATGTCAATTCCCCTAATTTCTATAGCAGTTTCAAAGAGACTTGCCTCATATATGTTTTCAAATAGGAGTCCTTGTATTTAAAAACGACAAAATAAAAACCTTCACATTACTGCTCCTTTTTAAGTATTCCTCTGCCACATACTCCTACCATAACCAATAGGTGCTAGCAGATGTGCAAGCTGCTCCCGTATTCTCTAGCTGTGTACCTAAAATACTGCCCAGACTTCTGTCAGAGCTTTGGGATACGTGTTCTCTCTCTCCCTCTCCCTCTCGCTCTTCCTTTCCCTCTCTCTGTCTCTCTCTCTCTTTCTCATACATATACACACACTTTTTTTCTTTCTCTCCTCTCTCTTCCCCTTTTCCCTCCCTCCTTTTTCCTTTCCTTCCTTTATGTTTCCCCTCACATCTCTTTTCTATTATTTGTTTTTAAGTTTTTTGTTCATTTTTATTTATTTATTTGAGAGTGATAGAGAGAGAAAGAGAGAGAGAGAGAGAATGGGCATGCCGGGGCCTCCAGCCACTGCAAACGAAATCCAGACGCATGCACCCCTTGTGCATCTGGCTAACGTGGGACCTGGAGAATCAAGCCTCGAACTAGGGTCCTTAGGCTTCACAGGCAAGCACTTAACTGCTTAGCCATCTCTCCAGCCCTCTTCTCTATTCTTTACATTCTTTTTTTTTTTTTTCAAATTTATCAGTTATTTAATTAGGTTCTTAGTAAGAAATTTAGAACACCAATTTGTGAGGATAAACTCCATTTGTTAGAGCAAAAACCTGCTGCAGATAGCCCTGGAGTTAAGGAATAGCTTTGATCTTTGGAAAAATTGGTGAGTCCACGGCTTTCTGACCCACTTTGCCTGGCTTTGTGATCCCATATTTCTCCTGCTGTGTCAAAGACCTCACCTTCCTTCCCAGTGCCTGGGCTTCCACAGCAGCTGCTTCTTGAAGCCAGCATCAGTGAGGTGTTTAGGAACTTTGACATTGCTGATAGCAGTTTTTGTGGAGGTGGCAATGACAAACTTCTGGTGTGTTATACTCAGAGGAACTTGATTAGAGAATGAGGTCTCCTCACAGGTAGTCAGCCACTTTGTAGCTGTTGCAGGAATGCCACTCTCTCACCTCTGTGGCTTCCTGTGATGATGATTAGGATGGTCCTGGGAGTGACACTGACACGTAACTTTCTCAAGTGCTGACTGAAGGGTTCCTTGCCGTGGCTCAACAGCTTCCATGGCATGTCTTCAGTAGAAGAATACCTAGGCATTTTGTGAAGCTTAACCACCTGGGTACCTCCATTCTTGTCACCACCAATTCGTATTATGACTGTAGCAAGAACTTTTCCTCTTTTTTTTCTCTTTTCAACCTTGGATTGGAGTTGAGTACTTCCTCTTGTACAGAGCTTTTCTAGAATACACTGCTGATCTGGAGTACCTACCAAGTCCTCTCACCAGGCCTGGGTCCAGCTGCAGTGGGGCTTCCCCTTGTTTGGCTTTGTAAACTTAGGGTCACCCTTGTTATTCTTGCCTACAGTATCAGCCTTCTTGACTGCAGGTGTCTTCTCCTTAGTGTCTGCTTTTTCCACCTTTTCACCTGCCATCTTGTAAGATGGGAAGGAGCTTAGCATTACATTCTATTACAAAACTTTTTATTGATAATTTCCATAAATATAGATCATATGCCTTAATCATAATCCCCACTTACCATCCTTTTCCTTCCTTTCATCCCACCCCTCACCTAACTACTTCTTTCCAACTTGTCTCACTTCTATTTTGTTGTCATCATTTTTCCCTCTAATTATGCAGGTCTTGTATAGGTAGCATCAGCTACTAGGAGATCATGAATGTTAATATCAAGGCCACTTTATTTCTGGAAAACAGTATTGTATGCTCTCTGCCTCTTCCTTTGCCTCCTGCATTCTTATAAATCTCTTCTTCTGCAGTAGACCTTGAGTCCTGAAGGGTGTGAGAGAAATGTCTGTCTTAATGCTAAACACTACACTGTCACATCTCAACACTTTGGTGACTTTTGAGTCACCCAGTGGTCATCTGAAAAGAGATATTTCTCTAACCAAAAGTGAGAGCAGCATTAATATTTAGCAGCATAAATATTTAGAGTGCAGTGTAGTGGGCATAATATATGCATTTACCAGACAACAATAGTACTTCCCTGCTAGGTCTTCAGTCTTTCCCAGCCATAAGTTTTTCACTAGGTTTTCAGTATCAGACAGAAATTCCCTCCCTTGGAGCCAGCCTCAAGTATCATCAGATTGCAGTTGCTTTCCTCCATGTTGCAGTCAGGTTCACATTGCTGGTAGAAATCATCCAACCAAGTGAAGCTTGTGGGGTGGGGGAATAAAAAAGGTTTATTTTGGAAGATGACACCGAAGGTACCACGCCAAAGCAGCCTAAGGGGGAAAAGATTTTAAAAAATCAGCAAAATAAACACTTTTACAAAAAAGTGAGGTGTATAGGAAATTCAAACGGCAGGGGAGAAGTAGCAGAGATCCAGAGCATCCAGAGCCCGCACAGGCCAACAAAAGCAGCCCAGGCAGGTCCGACAACTGTGGCGGTGGCAGCGCACCAGAAAGCCACCAGGCTTGGCTCGAGCCACAGGAAAAGTCAGGTGAGGGGAGCTTCCACTCACGCTGGAGCTCTCCGCAAATCAAGAAACGTGAAGTGAGACCGGCAGTGAACAATGGAGGAACAGACCACGAGGTAGAAGAACACATGGAACAGTGAGGGAACTAGAGCAGCTGCAGCTCCCTCTCCTCCCCCACCGCCTGAGCCCAGCTCCAGCAAACAGAGCAGTGGTAGTCCCGGGACCCACCTTGCCAACTTGAGCCAACAGCAGGACCCAAGCAGGAGCAGGGTCTGGCAGCAACATCAGCAGCTTCAGAGGCAGCAGCGGCAAATCCAGCAGCAGCAGCTTCAGAGGCGGTAGTGGCAGAATCAGCAGTGGCAGCTACAGCAGCAGCAGCAGCTTCAGCAGCAGTGGCGACAGACCCAGCAGCGGCAGCTTCAGCAGCAGCAGTAGCAGTTCCAGCAGCAGGGGTGACAATCTGCAGAGCAACTGCCTCGGTTTGCCCTGCAGAAAGCGAGTGCCCAGCTCCAGAAATTAGGACAGCAGCCCAATGACCCAGCCAGCAACTCGACTGAGACAAAAATCATCCAAAAAGTTAACTGGGATTGATTGCACCAGGGAAGGGTCTCACTTGGTCACAAGCTGACTTGGATCCCTCAACAGACCAGAAATCGTAACCTCTTTGTTGATAGAGGATCTGGTTGTTAGAATAACTACTCTTGCATAAATACTCAGTGCTGTTTTTGATTGAATGTGTACAGTGTTTAGTTAAATTTTAGAATCTACCTGTATTTTGTGCCACTCAGCTTACTTGAATACTCCCATACCTAACATGGGGGCTACCAAATTCATCAAACAAATGCTATTACGACAGAGGTCACAGATAACACCAAACACAGTGGTGATGGGTGACTTTAACACCCCACTTTCATCAATTGACAGGTCATCCCAGGAAAAAATAAACACAGAGGCATCTGGACTAAATGAGGTCATAGAAGGAATGGACCTAACAGATATAATATACAGGACATTTCATCCAAAGGCTGCAGAATATACATTCTTTTCAGCAGCACATGGAACATCCTCTAAAATAGACCATATATTAGGACACAAAGCAAATCTTAACACATTCAGGAAAATTGAAATAATTCCTTGCATTCTATCTGACCACAATGGAATTAAACTACAAATCAGTAGCAAGAAAGGCTATAGAGCATACATAAAATCATGGAAACTAAACAATACACTTCTAAATGATGAATGGGTCAATGAAGAAATCAAGAAGGAAATCAAAAAAATTTATGGAGTCAAACGATAATGAGAACACAGCATACAAAATCTCTGGGACACATTTAAGGCAGTTCTAAGAGGTAAATTTATAGCCTTAAGTGCCAAAGAAATTAGAAAGGATGCAAGTAAACGACCTAATGCTTCACCTCAAAGCCTTGGAAAAAGAAGAACAAGGCAAATCAAATATCAGTAGGCAGGAAGAAATAATAAAGATTAGGGCAGAAATTAATGAACTAGAAACAAACAAATAAAAATTCCAAAGAATTAATGAGACAAAGAGTTGGTTCTTTGAAAGGATAAACACGATTGATAAACCCTTAGCAAATCTGACCAAAAGAAAGAGAGAAGAGACACAAATTAATAAAATCAGAGATGAAAAAGGTAACATCACAATTTTTTTTCCACAGAATTTTGAATTTCCACAGAAATTCAAAAAATCATAGGGACTTACTATAAAGGCATATACTCTACAAAGTATGAAAATCTGAAAGAAATGGATGATTTCCTTGATTTATATGACCTACCTAAATTAAATCAAGATGAGATTAATCACTTAAATAGACCTATAAGAAGCATTGAGATCTGAACAGTACTCAGTAATCTCCCAACTAAAAAAAGCCCATGCCCAAATGGATTCACTGCTGACTCTTCCAAACCTTCAAGGAAGAGCTAACACCATTGTTTCTTAAGCTTTTCCAGGAAATAGAAAAAGAAGGTCTTCTACCAAACTCCTATGAAGCCAGTATCACCCTGATACCAAAACCAGGCAAAGATAGAGAAAAGAAAGAAAATTACAGACCAATCTCCCTCATGAACATTGATATAAAAATTCTCAACAAAATATTGGCAAACAGAATACAAGAATATATCAAAAAGGTCATTCACCCTGACCAGGTAGGCTTTATCCCAGAGATGCAGGGATGGTTCAATATATGCAAATCTATAAATGTAATACATTATATAAATGGGTTGAAGGACAAAAATCACATGATCATCTCATTAGATGCAGAGAAAGTGTTTGACAAAATCCAACATCCCTTTATGATAAAAGTTCTACAGACTGGGAATAGAAAGAACATATCTCAATATAATAAAAACTATTTATGACAAGCCTCCAGCCAACATAGTACTAAATGGGGAAAAATTGGAAGCTTTTCCACTAAAATCAAGAACAAGACAAGGGTGTCCACTTTTATTTAATATACTTTTGGAAGTCTTAGCCATAGCAGTAAGGCAAGAGACACATATAAAAGGGATACAAATTGGAAAGGAAAAGATCAAGTTATTATTTGCAGATGACATGATTCTATATATAAAGGACCCTAAAGACTCTTAGCAAACTGTTAGAGCTGATGAAAACCTACAGCCATGTAGCAGGATACAAAATGAATACACAGAAATCAGTAGCCTTCATATATGCTAACAAGAATCACACAGACGATGAAATCAAAGAATCACTCCCATTCTCATTTGCATCAAAAAAATATAAAGGCCCTTGGAATAAACCTAACTAAGGAAGTAAAGAATCTCTACAATGAGAACTTTAAAACACTCAAGCGAGAAATTGCAGAAGACACTAGAAAGTGGAGAAACATCCCTTGTTCCTGAGTTGGAAGAATCAATATTGTGAAAATGGCAATTTTACTAAAAGCAATCTGCACATTTAATGCAATCCCTATCAAAATACTAAAGGCATTCTTCATTGAAATAGAAAAAACAATCCAAAAGTTCATTTGGAATCACAGAAAACCTCAAATATCTAAAATAATACTGAGCAACAAAAATAAGGCTGGTGGCATCACCATACCTGATTTAAACCTGTACTACAGAGCCATAGTAACAAAAACAGCATGGTACTGGCACAAACACAGACATGTAGATCAGTGGAACAGAATAGAGGACCCAGATGTAAGTCCAGGTAGCTATAGCCACCTGATATTTGATAAAAATGCCAAAAATACTCATTGGAGAAAAGACAGCCTCTTCATCAAATGGTGTTGGGAAAACTGGATATATATCTATTGGAGGATGAAAATAGATTTTTCTCTCCATGCACAAGAATTAAGTCCAAATGGATTAAAGACCTTAACATCAGTCCTGAAACTCTGAAACTGCTAGAGGAAAAAGTAGGGGAAACCCTTCAACATATTGGTCTTGGCAAAGACTTTCTGAAGACAACCCCAGTTGCTCAGGCAATAAAACCACAGATTAATCACTGGGACCTCATGAAATTACAAAGATTTTGCACCACAGAGGACACAGTGAAAAAAGCAAAGAGGCAACCTACAGAATGAGAACAAATCTTCACCAGCTATATATCTGATAGAGGATTAATATCTAAGATATATAAAGAACTCAAAAAGTTAAATAATAAGGAACCAAACAAGCCAATCAAAGAAATGGACTATGGAGCTAAATAGAGCATTCTCAATGGAAGAAATACGAATGACATATAAGCATCTAAAAAAATGTTCCATGTCACTAGTCATCAGGGAAATGCAGATTAAAACTACATTGAGATTCCATCTCACTCCTGTCAGATTGGCCACCATCATGAAAACAAATGATCATAAATGTTGGTGGGGATGTGGAAAAAAAGGAACCCTTCTACACTGCTGGTGGGAATGCAATCTGGTCCAGCCATTGTGGAAAACAGTGTGGAGGTTCCTAAAACAGCTAAATATTGATCTACCATATGACCCAGCTATAGCACTCTTAGGCATATATCCAAAGGACTCATCTCATTTCCTTAGAAGTACATGCTCAACCATGTTTATTACTGCTCAATTTGTAACAGCTGGGAATTGGTACCAGCCTAGATGTCCCTCAACAGATGAGTGGATAATGAAGATGTGGCACATTTATACAATGGAGTTCTACTCAGTGGTAAAGAAAAATGAAGTCATGAAATTTGCAGAAAATGGACGAATATGGAAAGGGTTATACTAAGTGAGGTAACCCAGGTCCAGAAAGCCAAGCACCACATGTTCTCCCTCATATGTGGATCCTAGCTATAGATGATTGGGCTTCTGTGTGAGAAGGAAAATACTTAGTAGCAGAGGCCAGTAAGTTAAAAAGGAGATATAAAGAGAAGAGAAAGGAAGGTAGGAGGGTACTTAATAGGTTGGTATTGTATATAAGTACAATGATTGAGATGGGGAGGTAATATGGTGAAGAATGGAATTTCATAGGGGAAACTTTGTAGGGGGGTATTACCATGGGATAATTTTATAATTATGGAAAATGTTAATAAAAATTGTGAAAATTAAAAAAAAATAAAAGATCTGGGGATGTAGCTCAATTAGTGTAGTACTTGCTTAGCATGCATGAAGCCTTGGATTGATTATCCAGCACCCCATAAACTGGCTGTAATGGTACATTCCTCTAAACCCAGGTACAACTAGGAGATCAGATGTTCAAGGTTATCTTTTGCTACGTTGTGACTTTGAGGCTGGACTCCATGAGCTCCTGTCTATGAATACATAAATAAGAAGAAAAGAGAATATAAACAGTTACAAAGGAAAAGAAAGAGAGAGAGAGGGAGAACCTGCATGAGGATGAACCCCACTTGCAGATGTGGGCGCTGGGACTCTGGAGAGAGGAATGGGGCAGACCTAGTGAAAATGAAAACGAACACCGCCCTCCTCCAGCAGCTCTACTTTCTAGGTTTACCACCTCTAGAACTAGGACATGAATGCAAGGCAGTGTATGGAACAGAAATACAAACCCCCTAAAATCTGTGGCACAGGGCTTGGATGCAAGGGGTGAGCCTTGGGACAGGCACATGGCCTGCCTCACACAGCAGGGCAAAAGGATTAAGGCAAAGCTGAAACCAGCACAACCACTCCCAGGCAGGACTGTGGGCTTGCAGTTTCATTTATACAGGTGGACCCTGCATATGAAATATGGGTGCCCCTCAGGATCCCTTAGGGGTCAGTTCCAGGACCCCCTTTCTGTGGATCCCCAAGCCCATGGATGCTGGAGTCTCTTGCATGACCTACTGTAGAGTTTACGTGAAACCTACACCCGCTGTCCTGCAGAGTTCACCTACAGAGCTCCTGGTACCTACCAGAGTTGTTGCTTAGGGAATAAATAATGAGAATGTCGAGGGGAAAAAAAGGTTTATTTTGGCTTACTGGCTCCAGGGGCAAGCTCCATGATGGCAGGGAAAATAATGGCATGAGCAGAGGGTGGACATCAACACCTGGCCAACATGAGGTGGGCCATAGCTTCAGGAGAGTGTGCCAAACACTGCAAAGGGGAAACCAGCTATAAAACCCATAAGCCCACCCCCAACAATACATTGCCTCTAGCAGGTATTAGTTCCCAAATGTCCATCAGCTGGGGACCTAACATTCAGAACACCTAAGTTTAAGGGGTAGGGTAACTGAATCAAACCACCACATTCCACCTCCAGCCTCCATAAAGTGGTATCCATACATGATGTAAAGCACAGTTAATTTAGTCCAACTTTTAAAGTCCCCATAATTTTTATCAATCCCTATGATGTTCTAATGTCTCCATAGTCCAAGGTCTTTTAAATGAGCCATAATACCAAAACACAAAAAAACTCCCCAAACCCATAATGGCATGGAATAAGCTTTCACACTGCAAAGGATGGTATTAGGCATAGCAAAGAAATACTCAAGCAGTATATTGTTTAAGCAGGGCAAACATCAAACTCTGTAGTCCAAGTCCAACAACTCTAGCTAGTGACAAGTCTTCAAATCCAATAGTTCTATGTCTTCAAATCAGATAGTTCTAACCAGCAACACATCTCTGGAGTTTCAGTTCTGCCCCTCCAGCTAGACTCCTCACAGTCCTGGAAACCTTCATCAGGGTTGGCAGCTTTCCTTAGCAGCCATTTCATGGTCCCAGCATCTCCACTGGGTCTTCCCTGCAACCCACAGTTCATCCTCATGGCCCCATGGGGTCTCCATGCAGGCATCCAGCAAACCTGCTTCACACTGCCCATGGCCATTTCTAAAACACAAGACCATGTTGCAAATTCAATGACCCTTTCTTCCTGCATTTCTTATACTCCACAATAACCAGGTAGGGTTCCAGTTTGTTAATCCAGGGGGGAATAAAGCAGAGTTTGAAGAACAGGACATCCCTTGAGCACTCAGTCCTCTTCAAAAGAGTCTAAATAAAGTACACTAAAGAATAGGACACTTCTTGAGCACTCAGGTAGTCTACATTCTTCCTGTTGCCCCAGTGCAGGTTAGCAGGCCCAATCTCCAAGGTTGTAATCTCTCAATTGCAGCTGAACAGGCAGCAGTTCATCCAAAGATTTCTGTTTTTGTGTGCCATATCCCTCTGCTCACACCAGTTTATTTCTACAAAGCAACCCTGCACAACTTCTCAGGACATGGGCATAACCGCAAGCTTCTCATACAAACTGCTCGCCCAGTCCAAGTAAAGCTGTTTCACACCCTCCTAAGCCAAACCTCATAGTCCATAGTTCTTACTGCATTCAGATCTTTCAACTCTGACCAGAATAGTCCATCAAGCTGTACTTTCAGCACTGCAAGGCATCTCTTAGGCCAGAGTTTCAAAGCCTTCCACATTCTTTTTGAAAGTCAGCTCCAGAAGGCCAAAGCCACACAGTCAGGTGTCTAGCAATAATTCAACTCCTTGGTACCACTTTATACTGTTGCAGTCAGGTTTGCATTGCTGGTAGAAATCACCCAACCAAGAACATCTTGTGGGAAGGAAGAGGTTTATTTTGGCATATAGGCTCAAGGGGGAAGCTCCATGATGACAGGAAATTGATGGCATGAGCAGAGGATTGACATCATCCCCTGGCCAACATAAAGTGGACCATACCCACAGAAAGTGTGACAAACACTGGCAAGGGGAAATTGGCTAATAATACCTATAAGCCTGCCCCCAACAATGCACTGCCTTTAGGAGGCATCAATTCCTAACTCTCCATCTGCTGGGAACCTAACATTCAGACCACCTAAGTTTTGTTTTGCTTTTTTTAAAATTAGTTTTATACTCAGTGAATACAGTCAAGTTGGTATCATTGTTAGCCTCCTCGCTGACTGCCCCGAACTGCAGGGACCTTCCTTATTGTGGAATATGGGTCGTGCTTTGTGGGGTTAGCCATCAGTTATGAGTAGGAGCCAGTGTCTGTGTATATCATGACCCAACATGTGGCTCTGACATTCTTTCAGTCCCTTCTTACTCAAATTTCCCTGAGCCATGTTGGGTTCATTTTAGGTCTGCTTCACCTAAGTTTTGGGGGGACACCTGATTCAAACCACCACACTCCATAACCGACATACCACTATTGAATCAGATGGTACATTTGGCATGACTGGCCAGCCATAAATCTTGAGGAGTCCACTTCTTATTAAGACCATTGATGACTTTTCTCTCCTGACAGGCTACATCTGACTTTTAAGCATCCTAACAGCTAGTCAATTGGGAAGAGGTTTCCAATTCAGTTCCAGCTTAATTTTGGGCTGCTGCCCACCCAAACATATGGACTCTTCAGCAGTAAGGTCTTACCATCTAGTTATGGTAGGCATCCAAGAGCCTTGGCAATAGCATGTAATGTTTTGGGGACATGCGGGTTGTCTCTGGCCATCAACTCACTGGAACGGTATCCCACAACTGTCACTTAAATTTTTCTAAAAACCATCTATGGCTTCAGGGCACAGCATTGCCCACCTTTACAGGATATTTCTGCCCAGTCTCTTTATTACATATATATTAATAGCTAGCAAAGAAGTAGGCTTCCAAATGGCTTATTCATAACATTATCCCTTCCTTTCCTCGATGCCCTACCCTGACCCCACTTACTTAGACCATTTAGTACATTCTGTTAAGGGGAAAGAGAGCACCTAAACATGAATGTTCAGTAACTCCAAATGTCTTTTAATAAGATTATATTAAAAATTCTTATTTCTACCCTCTCTTTTCCTAGAATGGATAACAGACCTGAGGGGGAGGAGCTTGTGGGGTAGAAGCTTTGAGCAGAGCGAACTTGGAATGATGTATACATATTAGAATTTGGAAAGCACAAGTTTGGCAAATGAAACATTATTATGAGGCTCATATTACCTACTTTAACTTGAACTTCCATAAGTGATGGCTTCTTTTTCAGGCTAATTCTCCATCAGTCTCACACCATGTTTATGATGGACTTACCAAGGTTGACCAGGCTAATTTGAGCTACCTTTATAATGTGGAACGGTGAATAGAATATTGTGTGAAGCCAACCATTTCATGCTCTAATTTTACTCAGAAGAGGATTCTGCTCTACCTAGTCATTAATTTTTTTTTCTTAGTTTTTTCTATGCAGTTGGATTTTTGTGCATAATTATTAACAGTCGTAAATTTTCAAATTAATTTTATAATAAAATGGCTCTACTAATAAGGTGCACTGCTTATATGCCTATTGCTTTAAACTCCTTTTTTCTTTGGATTGGGACCCTTTGCATGTTCCTCCAGAATTGGATCAGAGATTTTCTGCTTTTTGAAGGAAACGTTTCTCTAATGTGTGGATTATGTGGTCAAACAACCCTATCTGAATACCATGCTAACTGTACTTTTATACATCTAATCTATGATTATCATAGGCTATAAGTTTATACTTTTGAGTGACTACTATTGTTTTAAGAATTTTAACACTAAGAACCCATATGTGAAGATTTTGGAAATAGTTTTAAATAACATTATGGTTAGAAATAATGATTTCTTTCTCTTGTTTGGAAAGAATCAATTATAAGAATTCTCGTATTTCCATTTTACAGTTATTCAGTAACTCAAGAAGTTTTCCTCACTCAAAATAAAACATGTTTAAGAAGTTAAGTAAATGAAATTTATTCTTATTTTCACCAATGAGAACAGAAAAGATATCACAGATAGCTATACTAATAACCTCAACACACATTTTCTGATATAACCAGGTACTCATTACCTAAGAGGTAAAAATGTTTTCTTTCATGGTAGTGGTTATATGTTTTGATTTAAGTATTATATATATTGCTATGAAGGAGATATTCAACAGATTGTTTGGTTAGAATTTCTGCATCTAAGCATAGCCTTGGAGAATGTCTTCTAAAAATGGAGACCAAATTAATATTTTTAAGTGTTTTTTTTTAGAAGTTCCATAAAAGTGAAAAGAATTTATTAAGAACGTGCACCATTAAAAATGTCATAGGATGCACTGTTAATCTTAGGAGAGCAATATCAGACAAAAACCTAGTCCATTATAACAAATGACAAGTCAGGCTGGAGTGATGGCTTAACAGTTAAGGCGCTTTCCTGCAAAGCCAAAGGACCCAGGTTCAACTCCCCAGGACCCATGTAAGCCAGATGCACAAAGGGGTGCATGCATCTGGAGTTCATTTGCCGTGGCTGGATGCCCTCATATGCCCATTCTCTCTTTCCATCTCTCTCCCTGTTTCTATATCTCTCTAAAATAAATAAAGTAAAATATTTAAAAAGTGACAAGTGATGGGTGATGAGATGAAGGTTATACTTTCAGATTATAAAGCAACAACCAAAATAATATGACAAAAAGTTAAAACAAAAATATAAAAACAATGTAGAATAGAATTGTAAAATACTCAAACTAAGAAGAAAGAAGAAAAGGAAAATAAAGAAAAGATGGGGAAGATAAGAAATATTCTATTTTTATATGTTTATATTAGAGAGGTACATTACATTATGCATAAATACTCCAACTGAAAGGCAGAAGTTTTCTGATTGCATATAACAAGAAGAAATCTGTGTTACCTATTTTAAAACTATAATTAGAACATAAAGACAAGGCAGTATGTTCATATAGTAAAGTTCTCAAT
Source organism: Jaculus jaculus (assembly GCF_020740685.1). NCBI lineage: Eukaryota > Metazoa > Chordata > Mammalia > Rodentia > Dipodidae > Jaculus > Jaculus jaculus. The sequence goes on from NC_059112.1 coordinate 66,859,244, forward strand.
TAATAAAAATAAAAACATAATGTACACTAAGCCAAAGCTTGGTATTGTTTGCATATGTGTCTCTGTGAGTTAATGTGCACATTCAATGCCATGTCTACACAATTGCAAAAGGTTCTTTTTAAATAAATTAACATACTCTAAAATGTGAGAGTGTCAGAGCTAAAAGAGCCAAAACCTCATTGAAAAAGAAAGAGTAGCTACCTTCCCTAATTATAAAAATAACTATAAAGCTGTGGTAGTGATCAACCAGTGTATTATTGACATCAAGATTGACAAGTAGGCCATTGCCTGGGTTTGAGTTCCTTGGGAAGTCAGTGTGTGACCTGGCGATCTGGAGTAAGTAGGCTGGACCAATTTCTGGGCTCCTCCCACCTCCTTCCTGGTCTGAGTTACTTGTGAGGTCATTGTGTCTGCCGGTGCACTGAGTAGGCTGGACCCATATCTGGGATCCACCTAACTCCTCCTGGGTCAGAATTCCTAGTGAGCCCAGTGTGTGGGCAGGATGTGGCCCTCTGGAGTGAGTAGGCCAGACCCCTGTATCTGCGCTCCTCCCACCTATCCAGTCTAGGGTGCCTGCACAGGTCTATGTCCTGGAGGGCAAATATGAAGTAGGCCAGATCCCTGTTCCCTTACTTCTTCTACTCCCTTGGTCCTGGTAGGTCCCATTGTGCCTTGCTTGGGGAGGCCTGATCCCTGTGGGAGCTGTGGAATCAGTTCTTTTGCTCTGGTATCTTGACTGTCCACAGAGTACCAACATCTGTGTTCACCTCAGTCCAAGGGTAAACAGGCCAAACAACACAAATTTGCTTCCTCCTCAATAAAATAGGCTCTTCCTAAAACAGGTAGACAATAATGCAGAAAAGCCAATGAAATTCAGAAAACTGAGAGATTACCACCAAGGATGCCTAGTCCTACTACAGAAGCCTCCAATGAAATCATAGAGAAATTAACAGAAATTCATTCCCAACAACCACAGAGACCCACAACAACCAATGAAACCCAGATTTTAAAAAATCACTGAACTTGAAGCAAACTATCAAAGAACCAACAATTGTATCAATGAAATTAAATAGAGTCATCTCCTGGAGCATTTAGCCTTTGACAGTAGGCTTATCATGATTAAGAAAATGTTAGAACTCTCCAAAGAGATATGAATAAATTGAAGGTAAGTCAAGAAATGGAAGACCTCAACAACAGTTGATTAAGCTTAATGAAGACGATCAAATGCAGGAATGAACAACAGGAAACATCAAGAAAGTCAGGAAAATTGAAGTAACTTCCTGCTTCATGTCAGATCACAATGCTTTAGAGCTAGAAATTAATAAGAGACACATCAAGAAGTCCACCAACTCCTGGAGAAACACACTTTTAAACAATGCATAGGTTGTGGAGAAAATCAAAAAAGAAATTGTAAAATTCCGAGATAATAAAAACCCAACCTACCAAAACTTATGTGACTCAATGAAGGCAGTCATATGGAGAAAATTCATAGCCCTAAATGTCTCCATTACAAAGACAGAGAGGTCACAAATCAGTAACCTCAATGTCTACCTAAAGGCGCTAGATAAACAAGTATCAAACCCAAAGAGCACCAGATGGAAAGAAATAATCAAGATTAGAGCAGAAATGAATGAATTGGAAACTAACAATTAAAAAAATCAATAAAAGGAAGAGCTGGTTCTTTGAAAAAACAAACAAGATTGAAAAACCCTTGGGCAAAGTGATAAGCAAATAAAAGAGAAGTCTCAAATTACCAAAATCAGAAATGAAAAAGGAGAGATCACTACAGACATCATTGAAGTTTGAAGAACCATCAGGGCATACTAACAAAACCTCTACTCCACAAAATTAAATAATCTGGAAGAAATGGATGAATTCTTAGACACATACCACATACCAAAACTAAATTCACAGCAGATTAATCTCCTAAACAAACCTATCACATCCATGGAGATTAAAAAGGTAATCAAGGGCTGGAGAGATGGCTTAGCGGTTAAGCGCTTGCCTGTGAAGCCTAAGGACCCCGGTTCGAGGCTCAGTTCCCCAGGTCCCACGTTAGCCAGATGCACAAGTGGGTGCATGCGTCTGGAGTTCGTTTGCATTGGCTGGAGGCCCTGGCGTGCCCATTCTCTCTCTCCCTCTATCCTCCTTTCTCTCTATGTCTGTCGCTCTCAAATAAATAAATAAAAAATGAACAAAATTTAAAAATAAAAATAAAAAGGTAATCAAAAACCTCCCAAAAAAGAAAAGTCCAGGACTGGATAGGTACTCAGCTGAATTTCTTTTTTTTTTTTCTCAATTTTTATTAACATTTTCCATGATTATAAAAATATCCCATGGTACAAAAATATTTATTAGGCTGTTTAATAAATAATGTGCACAGCTTTTAGAAGAGGTAGCCTCTTATAATGAACACATAGATTTAGGTACTTTAAAATGTTCTATGCCCTTTTAAATTGTTATCTTTCTCTCCAAAACTGAGGTTTAGAACTCTTGTGTATTAAAGCAGATATTTAATGATCTTGTTGCTGACAAGCAGAAATCTCAAAAGGGAATTCAAGATGGATATACTTCAGACAAAATGGCAAAAAAAAAAAAAATCAATAAGGTAAAATTAATAATTTTAAAATTTGGCCAGGCATAGTGGTGCACGCCAAAAGCTGTGCACATTATTTATTAAACAGCCTAATAAATATTTTTGTACCTAAAAAAAAAAAAAATCCCATGGTAATACTCTCCCCCCCACCCCCGTACGTTCCCCTTTGAAATTCCATTCTCCATCCTATCCCCTCCCCATCTCAATCAGTCTCCCTTTTATTTTGATGTCATGATCTTTTCTTCCTCTTATGATGGTCTTATGTAGGTAGTGTCAGGCACTATGAGGTCATGTATATCCAGGCCATTTTATGTCTGGAGGGAGCACATTGTAAGAAGTCCTACCCTTCCTTTGGCTCTTACATTTGTTCTGCCACCTCTTCTACATTAGACCCTGAGCCTTGGAAGGTGTGATTGAGATGTTACTCATTACGCCAGTCACTTAGTCCCAGCACTATGATACCTTCTGAATCATCTCAAGGTCACTGCCATCACTCAGCTGAATTCCTATCAAACCTTCATAGAGGAACTGAAACCAATTTTTCTCAAACTATTCCACATAATCAGAGACCATGGAATTCTCCCTAACTCCTTTTATGAAGCTAGCATCACTCTAATACCAAAACCAGACAGAGATGCAACACGGAAAGAAATTTATCGACCTATATCCCTAACAAACTTACATGCAAAGGTCTTGAACAAAATCCTTGCAAACCAAATTTAGCAACACATCAAAAGCGTTATCAACCTTGTTCAAGTAGGCTTCATCCTAGGGATGCTTTAATATACAGAAATCAGCCAATGTAATATACCACATAAATACACTGAACCATAAGAACCACATGATCCTCTCAATTGACTCATAGGAGGCCTTTGACAAACTATAACACCACTTCATGATCAAAACACTGGAATGAATAGGCATGGAAGGGTCATATCTCAACACAATAAAAGACTATATATAAAACTTCTATAAGACCTGAAACCTTCAACTACTGGAAGAAGAAATAGGAAGCACTCTCCACGTTATAGGACTGGGAAAAGACTTTCCTGAACAAAACTCCTAGTAGCCAAGGAAATTAAACAAGCACTCAGCCAATGGGATCTCAGGAAGCTAAAAACCTTTTCCACAGACAAATATACTGTAAGCAGAACCAATAGATTATCCACTGAATGGGAAAAAAAATCTTTGCTAGCTATACCACTGACAGATGCCTAATATTTAATATCTACAAAGAACTCAAAAGACCAAACAATTAAAAAACCAAACACCCCATTCCAAAAGTGGGGTGGAGAACTAAGTAGGGAGTTCTCAGAGGAAGAATTACAAATGGCTAATACACACTTAAGAAAATGTTCAACATTCCTAACCATTAAGGAAATGCAAATTAAAACAACTATGAGATTCCACTTTACCCCTGTAAGGATAGCAAACATTTTAAAAATCAAACGAAAACAAATGTTGGTGAGGCTGTGGAGAGATAGGAACACTCTTTCACTGTTGCTGGGAATCTAAGCTGGTATAACCATTGTGAAAATCAACTTGGAGACTCCTGAAGAGGATGATTAGTGAGTTACTAGCCAACCCTGTTATTCCATTATTGGTCATTTACCTTAAATGCTCCACATCTCAGTTCAAAATATTTGCGCAACTGTGTTTATAGCTGCTTAATTCATAATAGCTAAAAACTGGAATCAACCCAGCTGCCCATCATTGGATGAATGGATAACCAAGATGTGATATATCTAAATGATGGAATTCTACTCAGCAGTAAGAAAAAAATGACATATAGATTCATAGAAAAATGGTCGAACTTGGAACAGACTAGTCTAAGTGAACTCACACAATCACAGAAAGACAGCTGTCACATGATCTCACTGACAGGCAGTTCCTAACCTGGATCAGCCCAGGTTACTGACATGACTGAATAGCATCTTGAGGCTTGGACAGTAGGGAGGGTAGGGCCTGGAGGAAGAGAAAGGGTGGGGGTGCACACAAAATCCGAGCCCAAATTGAACTTCTGCCATACAATCTTATGTCCTGGTAATCAGACTAAAAGGTGGAACCCCTGAGTAGACCTTGGGGGAGCACCCGAATTAAAGGGTCCTGGAGAAAGTGAGGCAGAACCTAACCTCAAATTTCTTCTGTTTCACTTTCTTCTCTGGCATTTTCCTTTTTCTTTTCCTTTGGCACTGGCATGTAATTCCCTATACCAAGATGTGGCCAATATCCACAATGAGATGTTAAAGAGCGAGACCTGCTAGATTTCCCAAAACAAATAAGACAAACTTTTGTCAGAGCACTTGCTTACCCACCAGAGGTAAATGGTAGGACCCTACTGCTGAAGACACCAAAAGCTGTTGGCACAGACCATGAAGAGACGTTGTTGGAATCCAGAGGAGAGCCAGTCCTCAGACAACTAGCCCATCCAGTGCTGGAAGGCACTACATGAACTAGTGGAAAGTGGCCAACATCTGTCCAAGCAACTCAAATCTAAGCAACTCAAAAGCAAGCAACTTGACGTGATGCTCACACAAGTGCAAAACTGGCACACAACCATGGTGGGTAACCAACTGCTCTTGGATTGGTTAACAGATTTGTTCAGTGGAAAGGAAACCATATCTGGAACTGGGGAACAAGTCACAATCATATCCAGATAATGATTCTGCTTTCCCTTTTCAAGTTCCCACTAACCTTAGACTATAACAGTGTCTAACCTCTTATAATTCTCTCTAAATTAATAATCGTTATCCCATTTAACTGGTGCTGACTTCACTGTCCTTTGGAGAATCTGCTGCTCTTTTTCAGATGGGAACAGAACTTGAGGAGATACACAAACCAGCACACCCCACCCAGGCCTAAGCTGAAACCATGGAGGAATTGAGAAAATGAACAAGAATTCTGCTGTGTTAGTTAAGCTGATATCAGCAGGAGGGTGATGGAAAAAGATACAGAGAATATTCAACACCTACCAAACCAGAGATCCAGGTGCTCCTAAGTGCCTATCACTTAAGTAGACTTCAAATGTTCCCAATGTGGCTCAGGGAATTTTGCAGAAGAGGGGTGGAAAGATTGTTAGGGCCACTAGTCGGCACATGTTGCACAGAAACATTGCCTTTCCTGCATAACTGCTGCTGCCCCCATAATGTATGACCCACAATCCCCATGGGGTTGACCTGCATCTCCATTGAAGAAGGCCTCTTCAGAAAAGGGGCAGGGAGGAGGGAACGGATGTGATGTTTACATACAAAATGTGTTCATATCTAATAATAAAAAAGGAAATAAAGATTCACAAATAAGCCAACTGACCTAAATTTATAATGATTTGTGCATGTGTGTGACACACACACACACACACACACACACACACACCTGGAAAATCAGTGTTTAGTTAAAACCCAGATGCAGTTGAGTTAGGAAATGCCATTTCCACACATGGTGCTGAAGCAATTAGATTTCAATGCATAGCTTGCATGTATACAGAAAATTAAATAAATAAAACATTCCATAGGATTAATGTAAAACATTAAACTACAAAACTTTTGCTGCAAATATATAATCATATCTTTGTGAATTGGAAATAGAGATAGATTTCTAAGATACAACACCAATGACTTAGAAGAAACTAATAACTTGGATTTCCTCAAAATTCCAGTTGTATGTTGCATATGAAATTTGCAGAACCTATGTGGGAAAAGTTACAATAGAGATCCTGGAAACTCAATAATAAACAATCCAATAAAATACTGGCAGATGATTTGAGTATCCATATTTCTAAAAAATGTGTTTATCACAATTCCCATGTACACAAATAGATGTGCAGCTCCATGAGTCATTAGAGATAAAAAGCATGACTGCACAATACTAGTATATTAATACTTTCAAACTGAAGCTGACTGTGGAAGGTGGTAACTAGTAGTGGGAACCAGTAGAACTCCCATGCATTACTGGTTGAAACTATAATCACTCCAGAATCTGTTTTTTTGTTTGTTTGATTTGTTTTAGAAGTAGGGTATGGCTCTAGCATCGAGTGATCTGAAATATACTATATTGTCTCAGGGCAGCCTCATACTAACAGCAATACTCTTACCTCTGCCTCCTGAGTTCTTGGATTAAAGTCATGGTTGTTTTTTTTTTTTTTTTTTTGAGATAAGCCTAATAGACTGCCTTTTGTTATGAGAGAAAATTTTCATGTCAAGACCTGGCTGCAGTCTCCAGATATGTGTGTCCCCTTCCCAGGCTCTGGCAGGTAGGGCTGTGGGAAAATCGGTCTCACTGGTCTCTTCCCGGGGCTGAGTGGGATGGTGAGTGTCAACAACCCAGTCCCTCTCCTAGGCACCTGAGAAAAACCACACTGAGTCGGGAGACTTGTCTAAGTAGGATCTTGTTTTATTGTATCAAGCAGGCCCTTATATCGCATGAAGGTAGGGGGTGGGAGTCTTAGAATGGAGTGAAGATTAAGGGCCAGTAATATTTCATCACATTAGTAGTAGCTGGGCACAGGCAGTTTTAGGCCAGGCCTTGCTGAGTCACTCCTATGCAGAAGTCATAGGCCAAAGACAGGTCGCCAAATTCTAGCCAGGCTCAGTAAGTTCCACTATGCCTCGTGTCCAGGCCTCTCAAGGCCCAACATCTCCCCCTTTTGTTTTTGTAAGAGCATTAGTCACCATGGCCCCTGTCGTAGGTTGTCCCCCTCTGGGGATCTTACCCGTCACCTGGTACCATGTGTTTAGCTCACTGAGAACCCATTCCATGGCCAGTCTTAGGTTGTCTCAGTCAGTTTGAGATCTTACCCATCATCGGTCACATGGAGGGCAGGGGAGGTGGTAGTGGGTCATATGAGGAACTTAATGCCTGAGTTGCCAGCCTATGGTAATGTATCTCAACCTGATGGAGTTTTATTGCCTGTAGCCATTGGTGAATGAATTGTGTAATTTTGTTAATTACACAAGGCCCAACAGTGACGAGAAGGAGAAGAAGAAGGAGGGGCCCAAGTAGGGGAAGAAAGTAGGGTAAGAAGCTATGTAAGCCCATCCACAGTGGGTTGTCTTGAAGGTCCCACCATCTCCTCTTCAGGTCCACTTGAAGCCTTTTGATCTTGTCATGAATGATTCCCAATCTATTGGAATAGAAACAGCATTTTTTCCTGTAAAAACAAGCATATGCTTCCCTTTTTGGCCATTAGTAGGTCTAGTCCCCTCCGGTTTTGTAAGACCACCTCAGGTGGGTAATCTAGCTGTTGTTGGAGATCAAGGATAGTGCTGGACACAGCTTTTATGTCACTGCTCAACTGGACAGAGAGCTTTTTGTGGAGATGGACTTCTGTACCCATCCCATCTGTCCCAGTGACCATGCCTGTTGTTATTCCCACCCCAACAAGTAAAGGTATCATTTGTACAACTCTCTTAGGTCTCCTTCCAATACAATCGAAAGAGGGTATAGGGAGGGCTTCATCTCCAGGAATGATATCCACATCTGGAATCAAGGTGACTGGGGCACAAAGGCCCATCCACTTGATGGGCAGAAAGTCATAGGCCATCCTGCATCCACAAACATAAACCATTCCAGAAGGTGGGCAGCATTGAGCACTGTGCTCAGTTGTGTTAAAAGTACAGAAGGAAGGATGAATGTATCCCACATATATACTGGAATTATTAGGGTAAGGCAGGGCCCAAATGCAAGTTCCAGAAGGAGACATTGGGAAAAGCTGGACACGGATGGGGAAGGTAGCTGAGCAAATTTTTAGGGTCACCTGGGCAACTGTATTTGTATCATTGTTGATTAGTGCAAACAGCTAGGGAGGCCCAGATTGGAGGCAAAGCCAGCAATCCTCCTCAAGGGAGGGAATATTTTGGTTTAGCAGGGTGAAGACCATTTTAGGAACAGTCCTCAGGGGTGTGACACTCCCTGGAGAAGTGATTGTCAGTGTCCCCTTGTTGGGACAAATATTTTAGATCTCTGGCTGGTACCCAAATGGGTCTTTTTTCATGTTGAGGGAAGACACATCCAAACCCTCTCCATGCTGTGAGGAGTGGGTCTGGTCCTCTCCAGGCCCCAGTCAATGGGTCCCTCCATCTTACCTAGATAGAACTGTAGGTAACGGATGAGGACCAATGTTTTTGAAAAGGGGATAATTGTTTATCTTCTTTAGAAAAATTTAAAATATTTAGGGTAAATAATGTCTTTTTCAGTTGGTCATGTGGGGGTAAGGATTCCCCCTTTTGTTTTTGTAATTGAGACTTGAGTGTCTGATTATATGTTTTAACAATTGCTTGACCCCAGGGGGTTATATGGGATGCCTGTGGAGTATGAGATTCTCCAGGTCTGGAGAAAATTTACAAAAGCTTTGCTTGCAAAGCAGGAGCCATTATCTGTCTTAACTTGGTCAGGTAGTCCAAGGGTGGCAAAGCATTGAAGCATATGGCTAATAGCATGTTTAGATATTTCCCCAGCATGTGCCAACACCCAGAAGGCATGGGAAAAGGTATCTACTCAAAGAAAATATATATCAAACTTAGTTTAGCATTTTTGAATAGACAGAAGTTATACATCTTGAGTAATAAAATAGAATACCAAGGAGCAAAGTTGTGTTAGGTGTGATAGTGCATGCCTACAATCCCAGCACTTGAGAGGTAGAAATTGAAGGATCATGAGTTCTAGCCAGATTGGGCTGCATAATGAGTTCTAGGCAAATCCCATAGATCCTATCTCAAAAACCAAAAACTTAGAGCTGGAGAGATAGATTAGCAGTTAAGACTCTTGCCTGCAAAGCCAAAGGAGAAAGGTTCAGTTCCCCAAGACCCATGTAAGCCAGATGCACAAGGTGGCACATGTGTCTGAAGTTCTTTGCAATGACTGGAGGCCCTGGTGCACCCATTTCCTATCTGTTTCTTCCTCTCTCCCTCCATCTCTCTCTCACACATAAACTAATTAACTAATTAATTTAATTTAATTAAAAAACTCAGGGCTGGAAACATGACCCCTCAGTTTAGGCACTTGCCTACAAAGCCTAATGACCCAAGATTGATTTTCCAGTGCCCACATAAAGCCTGATCTACAAAGTGGCACATGCATCTAGAGTTCATTTTCAGCAGCTGGAGGCCCTACTGCTGTGCCCATTCATACAGTCTCTCATTTTCATTCATTCATTCATCTACCCCCCTGCCAGCAAATAAACTTTTTTTTTGTTTTTGTTTTGCAAGGGAGAGTTTCACTCTGGCTCAGGCTGACCTGGAATTCACTGTGTAGTCTCAGGGTGGCCGCGAACTCACAGCAATCCTCCACCCTCTGCCACCTGAGTGCTGGGATTAAAGGCATGTGCACCATGCCTAGCAAAGATTTTTTTTTAAACCGAAAGACTCTGTTTGGCCCAGTACCTACAATACACGATTCAGATTTTCTATCATGAGTATGCTAAATAGTACTGTATTTCTTTTGTATGAAAAGTTATGATGATTATATAGAATTGAAGGTAATAAATGCAAATTATCTTGTCTAATCCAATTGATTTTATAAGACGTTGCTAGCATCTTTTTCAAGCTTGAGTTCTCTGTAGCTTGTTACAACCTTCCCTTCAAACTTTCTACCTTCCCCCCTTTTCTTTGTTTTTATTTTTATTTATTTATTTGAGAGCAACAGACAGAGAAAGAGGCAGAAAGAAAGAGAGAGAGAGATAGCGAGAGAGAATAGGTGCTCCAGGGCTTCTGGCCACTACAAATGAACTCCAGATGCATGCTCCCACTTGTGCATCTGGCTAACATGAGTTCTGGGGAATTGAGCCTCAAACTGAGATCCTTAGGGTTTATGAGCAAGTGCTTAACCACTAAGTTGTCTCTACCTTTAAGAAATGGCATCAAGACTTTCGGTTAAGATGGCGGTATAGGTACCACGCCAAAGCAGCCTAGGAGGGGAAAAGACCAAAAAAACTCAGCAAAATATACACTTTTACTAAAAAGTGTGCTGTATAGGAAATTGAAGCGGCAGCGGAGAAGTAGAAGAGTTCCAGAGCATCCAGAGCCTGCACAGGCGGGAAAAGCGGCTCCAGCAGCTCGGCCAACCGCCGTAGCCGCGGTGCACCAGAAAGCCGCCAGACTTGGCTCGAGCTGCAGGAAAAGCCAGGTGCCAGAGCTTTCCCTCACACCGCACTCTCCGCAACTCGGGAAATGTGAGGGGAGAGCGGCAGTGAGCAACGGAGGAGCAGACCGCGAGGTAGAAGAACGCTTGGAGCAGCGAGAGAACCAGAGCAGCTGCGGCTCCCTCCCCTCCCCCACTGCCTGAGCCCAGCTCCGGCGAACAGAGCAGCCGCCCGGGACCCAGCCACGCCAACTTGGGCTGACAGCGGGACCCAAGCAGGAGCAGAGTTCGGCAGCAACATCAGCGGCTCCAGCACCAGTAGCAGCGGCCCCAGCAGCAGCAGACCCAGGAGTGGCAGCAGCGGCAGACTCGGCAGCAGCAGCTACAGGGGGAGCAGCGGCAGTGGACACAGCAGCAGCAGCTTCAGCAGCAGTGATGGCTCCAGCAGTGGCAGCTACAGCAGCAGCAGAGGCAGCAGCAGCGGCTCGGTTTGCCCCGCAGGAAAAGCCAGTGCCCAGCTCCAGAAATCAGAACAGCAGCCTGACGACCCAGGCAGCAACTTGACTGAGACCAAAATCATCCAAGGTAACTGGGATTGCACCAGGGAAGGGTCTCACTTGATCGCAAGCTGGCTTGGATCCCTCAGCAGACCAGAAATCTTAACCTCTTTGTTGATAGAGGATCTGGTCATTATAATAACTACTCTTGCATACATACTCGGAACTGTTTTTGATTGAATGTGTACAGTGTATAGTTAAATTTTAGAATCTACCTGTATTTGATTCCACTCAGCCTGCTTGAACTCCTATAGCAGGTAAACTCAACCCCTAAGAACATCTTTGTAGATACTCTGAGAATCTTAAGAGCCACACCTAACACCTTAAGGTCCTACCCCGAAAATATATTACATCGAATCAATTGAAACAGCTAAGAATACCCAGCTAGCTAGAAAATCCAAGCATTAACTTAATCCAAGATGCAAAAATATATACATTATAACACAAGAAACACTAAAAAGCAAGACAATATAAATCCACCTAAAAGTATTAATGCATCAGAAATGACCTCCAGTGAGAAAGAGTTAGAGGAAATGCCTGAGAAAGAGTTCAAAAGAATGATTATAAATATGTTCAAAGAGGTCAAAGAACACATCAAAAGAATCAAAGAAGAAATCAAAGAGGAAATCAAAGGAATCAAAGAAGATGCAGGACACCAATTTAATGAAATAAAGAAGGCAATACAAGACATAAATAAGGAAATAGAAATAATAAAGAAAAAGCAGTCAGAATTACTAGCAATGAAGAACACAGTTAATGAAATAAAAAACTCTGTAGAAAATCTCACCAGTAGGATGGATGAGGGAGAGGACAGAATATCTAAGTTAGAAGACCGGGTGGCAGACCTAATGCAGTCCACCAAAGAGAAAGACAAACTTATAGAAACGTATGAGTGGGAATTTCAAGATATTCGGGACACTATGAAAAGATCCAATATAAGAATTCAGGGCATAGTAGGAGACTAACTCCACTCCAGAGGCATAGTAGGCGTCTTCAACAAAATCATAGAAGAAAATTTCCCCCAAATTCGGAAAGAGGTGCCAATGCAGATACAGGAAGCCTTTAGAACCCCAGCCAGACACAACCCAGAAAGAACCTCTCCTCGCCATATTATAATCAAACTTCCAAACACACACACCAAAGAAAAAATATTGAAAGCAGTTAGAGAGAAAAATCAAGTTACCTACAAAAGCAAGCCCATCAGGATTACAGCAGATTATTCAACACAAACTTTTAAAGCCAGAGGGCTTGGAGTGATATATTCCAAGTTCTGAAAGATAACAACTGTCAACCAAGGTTACCTTATCCTGCAAAGTTATCCATTCAAATAGATGGAGAAATAAAGACATTCCATGACAAAAGCAGGTTAAAGGAGTATTTGAAGACAAAACCAGCTCTACAGAAAATACTTGATAGAATCCTCCATGCTGAAGAAAAGGAAAAGCACACATATAAGGAACCAAGAGAAAACAAGCAATACTCAAATACTAGTCAACAGAAGAGAGCACAGGTAGAACCAGAAACACACACACACACACACACACACACACACACACACACACACACAAAAATGGCAAACATAAATACACACCTTTCAATAATATCTTAATATCAACGGCCTCAATGCCCCAACAAAAAGACATAGATTCGCAGACTGGGTTAAAAAGCAGGATCCTACAATTTGTTGTCTCCAAGAAACTCACCTTTCTACAAAGGATAGACATTACCTTAGGGTGAAAGGTTGGAAGACGGTGTTTCAAGCAAATGGGCCTAGAAAACAATCAGGGGTTGCTATCCTAATATTGGACAGGGTAGACGTTAGTCCAACATTAGTCAAGAAAGAAAAAGAAGGTCACTTTATATTGATTAAGGGCACACTCCAACAGGAGGACATTACAATCCTAAACATATATGCACCTAACGTGGGGGCTCCCAAATTCATCAAACAAACACTATTAGAACTAAGGTCACAGATAACACCAAACACAGTGGTGGTGGGTGACTTTAACACCCCACTCTCATCAACTGACAGGTCATCCCGGGAAAAAATAAACAGAGAGGCATCTGGACTAAATGAGGTCATAGAAGGAATGGACCTAACAGATATAATATACAGGACATTTCATCCAAAGGCTGCAGAATATACATTCTTTTCAGCAGGACATGGAACATTCTCTAAAATAGACCATATATTAGGACACAAAGCAAATCTTAACAAATTCAGGAAAATTGAAATAATTCCTTGCATTCTATCTGACCACAATGGAATTAAACTACAAATCAGTAGCAAGAAAGGCTATAAAGCATACACACAAAATTATAGAAACTAAAGGCTACAATACTAAATGATGAATGGGTCAATGAAGAAATTAAAAAGGAAATCAAAAAATTTATAGAGTCAAATGATAATGAGAACACAACATACCAAAATCTCTGGGACACAATGAAGGCAGTTCTAAGAGGTAAATGTATAGCCTTAAGTGCCTATATTAAGAAATTAGAAAGGTCGCAAGTAAACGACCTAATGCTTCACCTTAAAGCCTTGGAAAAAAAAGAACAAGGCAAACCAAAAATCAGTAGATGGGAAGAAATAATAAAGATTAGGGCAGAAATTAATGAAATAGAAACAAAAAGAACAATCCAAAGAATTAATGAAACAAAGAGTTGGTTCTTTGAAAGGATAAACAAGATTGATAAACCCTTAGCAAATCTGACCAAAAGAAAGAGAGAAGAGACACAAATTAATAAAATCAGAGATGAACAAGGTAACATCACAACAGATTCCAGAGAAATTCAAAAAATCATAGGGACATACTATAAAAGCATATACTCCACAAAGTATGAAAATCTGAAAGAAATGGATGATTTTCTTGATCTATATGACCTACCTAAATTAAATCAAAATGAGATTAATCACTTAAATAGACCTATAACAAACATGGAGATCTGAACGGTTATCAATAATCTCCCAACTAAAAAAAGCCCAGGCCCAGATGAATTCACTGCTGAATTTTATGAGACTATTAAGAAAGTGCTAACACCATTGCTTCTTAAGCTCTTCCAGGAAATAGAAAACGAAGGAATTCTACCAAACTCCTTCTTTGAGGCCAGCATCACCCTGATACCAAAACCAGGCAAAGATAGAACAAAAAAAGAAAATTACAGACCAATCTCCCTCATGAACATAGATGCAAAAATTCTCAACAAAATATTGGCAAACAGAATACAAGAGTATATCAAAAAGATCATTCACCCTGACCAAGTAGGCTTTATCTCAGAGATGCAGGGATGGTTCAACATATGCAAATCTGTAAATGTAATACATTACATAAACGGGTTGAAGGACAAAAATTACATGGCCATCTCATTAGACGCAGAGAAAGCATTTGACAAAATCCAACAACCCTTCATGATAAAAGTCCTACAGAGACTGGGAATAGAAGGAACATATCTTAATATAATAAAGGCTATTTATGACAAGCCTACAGCCAACATATTACTAAATGGGGAAAAATTGGAAGCTTTTCCACTAAAATCAGGAACAAGACAAGGGTGTCCACTGTCCCCACTTTTATTTAATATAGTTTTGGAAGTCTTAGCCATAGCAATAAGGCAAGAGACACACATAAAAGGGATACAAATTGGAAAGGAAGAAATCAAGTTATCATTATTTGCAGATGACATGATTCTATACATAAAGGATCCTAAAGACTCTACTAGCAAACTGTTAGAGCTGATGAAAACCTACAGCAATGTAGCAGGATACAAAATAAATACAGAGAAATCAGTAGCCTTCATATATGCTAACAACAAACACACAGAGGATGAAATCAGAGAATCACTCCCATTCACAATTGCATCAAAAAAAAATAAAGTACCTTGGAATAAACCTAACCAAGGAAGTAAAGAATCTCTACAATGAGAACTTTAAAACACTCAAGCGAGAAATTGTAGAAGACACAAAGTGGAGAAACATCCCTTGTTCCTGGATTGGAAGAATCAATATCGTGAAAATGGCAATCTTACCTAAAGCAATCTACACATTTAATGCAATCCCTATCAAAATTCCAAAGGCTTTCTTCATGGAAATAGAAAAAACAATCCAAAAATTCATTTGGAATCACAAAAAACCTCGAATATCTAAAATAATACTGAGCAACAAAAAAGAGGCTGGTGGTATCACCATACCTGATTTTAACCTATACTACAGAGCCATAGTAACAAAAACAGCATGGTACTGGCACAAAAACAGACATGTAGATCAGTGGAACAGAATAGAGGACCCAGATGTAAGCCCAAGTAGCTAAGCCACCTGATATTCGATAAAAATGCCAAAAATACTCATTGGAGAAGAGACAGCCTCTTCAGCAAATGGTGTTTTGAAAACTGGATATATATCTGCAGAAAGATGAAAACAGATTCTTCTCTCTCGCCATGCACAAGAATTAAGTCCAAATGGATTAAAGACCTTAACATCAGACCGGAAACTCTGAAACTGCTAGAGGAAAAAGTAGGGGAAACCCTTCAACATATTGGTCTTGGCAAAGACTTTCTGAGTACAACCCCAATTGCTCAGGCAATAAAACCACAGATTAACCACTGGGACCTAATGAAATTACAAAGATTTTGCACTGCAAAGGACACAGTGAAAAAAGCAAAGAGGCAACCTACAGAATGGGAAAAAAAATCGTTGCCAGCTATATATCTGATAGAGGATTAATATCTAGGATATACAAAGAACTCAAAAAGTTAAATAATAAGGAATCAAACACGCCAATCAAAAAATGTTCTGTGGAGCTAAATAGAGAGTTCTCAAAGGAAGAAATACAAATGGCATATAAGCATCTAAAAAAATGTTCTACGTCACTAGTCATCAGGGAAATGCAGATTAAAACTACATTGAGATTCCATCTCACTCCTGTCAGATTGGCCACCATCATGAAAACAAATGATCATAAATGTTGGCGGGGATGTGGAAAAAAAGAAACCCTTCTGCACTGCTGGTGGAATGCAATCTGGTCCTGCCATTGTGGAAAACAGTGTGGAGGTTCCTAAAACAGCTAGAGATTGATCTATCATATGACCCAGCTGTAGCACTCCTAGGCATATATCCAAAGGACTCATCTCATTTCCTTAGAAGTACGTGCTCAACCATGTTTATTGCTGCTCAATTTGTAATAGCTGGGAAATGGAACCAGCCTAGATGTCCCTCAACAGATGAGTGGATAATGAAGATGTGGCACATTCATACAATGGAGTTCTACTCAGCGGTAAAGAAAAATGAAGTTATGAAATTTGCAGAAAAATGGATGGACCTGGGAAGTATTATACTAAGTGAGGTAACCCAGGCCCAGAAAGCCCAGCGCCACATGTTCTCTCTCATATGTGGATCCTAGCTACAGATGACTGGGCTTCTGCATGAGAATGATAATACTTAGTAGCAGAGGCCAGTAAGGTAAAAAGGAGACATAAAGGGTAGAGAAAGGAAGGGAGGAGGATACTTAATAGGTTGATATTGTATATATGTAATTACAATGATTGTAATGGGGAGGTAATATGATGGAGAATGGAATTTCAAACGGGAAAGTGTGTGGGTGGGGAGGGAGGGAATTACCATGGGATATATTTTATAATCATGGAAAATGTTAATAAAAATTTAAAAAGAAAAAAAATAAAATAAAATAAAGTATGTTACTATATTTAAAAAAAAAAAGAAAGAAAGAAAGAAATGGCTTCAGCTTAATCAACTTCCAGAATTTCCTTATGGTAGCCAGGGGTAGTTCAGGAAGCTCAAACAAGTTTAGACATGAGAAGGATGAATGTGTCAGTGGTTTATATAAGGATAAAATTATCTGTATTTCTTTTTACATGGCAATAGCTCAAATGATTGGGCTGGTTTTGACGTTAATTTCCACAGAATTTCTAGTATATTTATGAGGAGCATTGGAGGGGAGTCTAAATGAAAGAAAGTCCACAGTCAGATCCAGTCATTTCCATCAGGCATCATGAGACTGATGCATATTTTGGTCTAATAATAGATGCTCTGCGTTTTTTTTTTTTTTCTTTGAAGTCGATCCACTTAGTTAAACTTAGGGCACCCAAATGGAAATTTATAGTTTAGTTGGCTGCCATGGGGAAGGAAGGGAGCAGGGTGGGTTTGGAATTGCACAGGCATAGTAAGATTACCAGCCTTCTCTTCTCCCAGAAAGGGTTACTATTTTATCAAGGTTAAACTTCTTGTAATTAAAATTTTTAGAAGCACAGCTTTTTGAAGTTAAAATTATGTTTCATTATCTGTGCAAATTATTTTATTCCATAGCACAGTAAAGCTTTAACTTTAATAATGATTTTAAATGTGTAGAGTGAAAGTTCATATTATTTTACTGTCCTGGTAATGTCAAAACTAAATTTATGAGGAAACTATTTCCTTCTTCATACAGCATAATTGTGATATGCTCTTGATTAAAAAATCCCTTGAAGCTGGGCATGGTGGTGCACACCTTTAATCCCAGCACTTGGAAGTCAGAGGTAGGTGGATCGCCATGAGTTTGAGGCCACCCTATGATTACATAGTGAATTCCAGGTCAGCCTGGGGTAGAGTGAGACTCTACCTCAAAAACCAAACAAACAAACAAAAAAAATTCCTTGAAAAATTACTTTATTCTTTGCATTTGTATTTGGCATTGTTTTCTTATTGAATAAGGTGGAAGTTCTGGTTCTAGAAAATATCCTTAGTAGAATCTAAAAGACGACTTCCGGCCAAGATGGCAACTGCCTAGCTGTGCTGCAAATCCTCGGGAAAGATAGATAGATGCAGATCCTAAGGAGAGAGCCACCCCATCATACCTCAAACGGGCCCAGGCTGAAACTAAGGAAAACTGGCGAAACAAGCAAGGGTGCTATTTTCCTGATGAAATGGATACCAGTGCAAGGGGGAAGGACCAACACAGAGAAAAATCAACGCCTACCAAATCAGAGAGCCAGAGCCCCAGAAGCCCCCAATACCTCATCACTGAAGCAGACCAAAAATGAACCCAACATGGCTCAGGGAAATTTTGCAGAAGAGGGGGCGGAAAGAATGTCAGAGCCACATGTTGGGTCATGATATTCAGAGACAATTATCATACCAATAACTGTGGGCTAACTCCACAATGCACGGCCCATATACCTCAACAAGGAGGGGCCAATGAGGAGGGGGTAGATCGTGGGTGAGCCTAATAATGGTATCAAACTGCCTGTACTTGCAGAATAGAAAACTAATGATTAAAAAAAAAAGAATCTAAAAGACATAAAAAAAAAAATCTTTAGTGCTATTTACCAATACTGGATAGATTTGTACTGATTATGGTGCTATTATGTGCTGTGATAGGTGACAGGTGTTCAAGCCTCAAAGGTATTTTCAATCTAATCCAGGTAGTATGATGATAGTTAACTAAGAGAGTCTGTGTAATTTTCTCCATAATTGGAGGATATCTAAATATTTACTAAATAATATTTGGTTATATCTGCATAGACAAATGTACTTAAAATGAAATCTTATTTACTGGGCCAAGTATATTATTTATCTTTCTTCTGAACAGATTCAAACTGTTCATATTTTTATATCTGTATATTATTTATTTTGAAAAAAATAAATTTGCTAGAAGGATCCTGAAATTATAGTTAGTCTTCATTTTAGCCCATCATTGGCTAGAAGGTACCAAACTACTTTTCTTCTCAGATTTGATATTTAGGTTAAATATTATAGCTTATGGGAGTAACTAATAAAAAAACTAACAGGTTTTAAAATAAACTGTAACCATCAGGAAGTCACTATACTTGCAAAGACAGTGGTTATGAATAGAGGGGGGCAGCTGCTTTGAATGGGACCTTCATGAGGTAGAAGACATTAACAATACTGTTAATTTTATACTGGATCCACAATAATTTGTATATTTACTATAATGTAGTTAGGGCTTTTGTTTGTTTGTTTGTTTTGATTTTTATGTTAGGGTCTCATTCTAACCCAGGCTGACCTGGAATTCACTAGGTAGTCTCAAGATGGCCTTGAACTCACAGTGGTCCTCTTACCGCTGCCTCCCAAATGCTGGGATTAAAGGCACATGCCACTACACCAGGCTAAATGCAATGAGCTTTAATGGTTAAACATCTCTCTGAAATTGAAAAAAAAATAAAAAAGGCTCACACTATATCATAACCAAGAAGGTCTTCCAAGATTTTTCTGTCAAAGAACTCTTCAGAACATATGAGGACATTCTGATGCTTATGCTTTCAAATTCTTAGTTTTCTAAGGATCTTGCAGTCAGAATGCCGTTTACTTCTGTTCATTCTAGTTATGTACTGCTTCACCAAGTTTCATATTTCTACTCGATGTGGCATGTAGGTGGTAAAAAACACAAACTGTCTTGGCTCTGAGAAATATTTTGTTCTTTGCAGTATTGGTCTTCATGATAACTTAAATTGTTGTAAAAAATCACAAATTTTCTTAGACTAGACTTGTTTTTCTGCATCACCATACTTACTTGGTCAGTTGCTTCCTTTAGTCAGGGTACATAAACCCAGTGTTCCACATACTCTTTCCTCCATCATCCTGATGGGAAAATTCATTTCCCATTTATCATCACAAATGTAGAACCTCCTTACCTTAAGAAACACTAGTGGAGGGCTGGAGAGATGGCTTGGCTCTATTAAGGCACTTGCCTGGGAAGCCAAAGGACCTAAGTTTGGCTCTCTAGAACCCACATAAGGCAGATGCATATGGCAACACATGTGTTTGAAGGTCGTTTGCTGTGGCTATAGGCCCTGGAATGTCCGTGCTGTGCCCCACACTCCCCCACATCTTTCTCTCTCTCTTTCTCATAAATAAATGAATAAATAAAATTCAAAAACAATTAATTAAAAAACAAAATGTCACAATCTTCTGTTAACATTTTACTTTAATATTTCAATTTGATATTATATATAAATTTTATAAATCATGCTTATATACATGGCTTGAAGCTTGGTTTTTGTCAACTACTTTTCTTATAGCCAATTTTCTTGTAGCCAGTTAAATATTTTTAAAATGTGTCTCTTCCTATTGTGCCCCTCTGCTTAGGCCCCCATTATCTCACCTGAACCAGTTTAATTCCCACCTCACTGAATTCCTTGCCACCACTTAAATTTTTTGGTTGTGTGTATTTTAGTTTGTGCAAGTGCAAGTGTGTGGTGTCACAACATGCATTTGGAAGTCAGAGGCTATACCTGAAGGTTGATCTTTGCCTCTCCACCTCATTTGAGGCAGGGTTCTCTCTGCACTTTCACTCTGCTGTTGTTTGCTGCACTGTCCACATGCTTCTGGGAAATTCTCCTGTCCCTGTCTCCTATCTCATGGTCAATGTGGTGGGATTGCAGAAACCTGCTATGGCTTCCAGCTTGTTAGATGGATTTATGGAGGATCAAACTCAGATATTGCAGCTTGAGTAATGAACACTTTATACACTGAGTCATTTTCCCAGCCTTACTAGGGTGGTCCATCAAAGTGCAGTTCTGATCACATTATCCTTTTATTTAACTTCTTTTGAGTATTTCCATCTTCCATGGCTCGGGGCAACATTCCTCCTGAAAGGTTCAGATACTAGTTTAGGCTTTGCTGATCATAAGGTTCCTGCCACAAATAGTCAACTCATGGAGTTAAGCTCAAAAGCTATCATAAACAATTGGCATGACATTGTTTTAACTTTTCTTAGGGCAACACAAATATCTGTTCACCCCAGATAGATCATGGATGACAGAGTAGCAATTCTACCAAAGTCCACCTTGGGGAACTAGTGAGTTAACTGGCTAACTTACAGAGCATGGATGAGGGTTTACTCACAGGGACATGGGTGACTCAAAGGCAGCTGGATCCTGAGAAAGTCCACCCCAACAAAGGTAATGACTTAGGAACAATGCATCCCAGTTGAGTGGCTTCTCCTCGGCAGATATTATTGCTTATGAATCTTCAGGAACTTCCTGATACTTGTAACTTCTTTACTTCCTGCATCTTAATAAGCCTCCCTCTAGAATGAAATATTTCAGTTCTGAAAGTGCCATACAACAAACACACATAGCATTCTCCAGTAAAAGTACCAGGTCTCTGGTTCAGGGCTATAGCTTATTATTACCAGTTCTGTGATAGACAAATGTTCTCACCACCTTCACATCATGTTGCCTAAGTTTTTGTTTCTTTCATGGAAGCAACATTCACATTCGTAACTTTTTCTCAGTATAACATATTCTTATCACATAGTTACTGATTCCAAGACATGTTGTTTACCAATAGAAAAATAATCAAACATATCATGTTAATTTCTTTTTTATTAGATTAGAGAGTAGGTCCTTATTTATTTATTTTAATAGACAGGTTGTACTCTTACCCTCTCAGCCCCTCACCCTGAATCTGCTGAGGGTCTTCTTTGGTAGAGACAGAGAGGCTTCAGTCAGTTTCTGTGCTAGTGGGGGAGGAGGGTTATACAGGGCCTCAAGCTATTCCTGCCCACCCTGAGGCTATTGAAATCTTTCTGTCTTCTCTTCCACAATATTCCCTGAGGCTTGGCTGGCAAGAATGGGGTCTGACTTAGTGCTGCTTTCTCTGTAGTCTTTGAATCTCTGTGTTGATGCGGTTTGAGTGACCACAGTGTCTGTTGCCATCTCCATGGAACTAGCTTTCAGGCTAGCCATGCATATTGTGTCTACACTTCCTGTAATGACTTCTGGATCCTGGTAGATGAGATGGAAGTGACCTATCTCATGGTAGACAGTAGGTCCTCTCTTTTTGCTGCATTTGTTGTATCCTTTTTCCCCAGTATTCTGCACCATCTTTATGAACAGAACAAAAGTGAAAGCAGAGTGAATTAAAGGGGATAAGCCTAGTTATTTGGGAGATTTATAATTTTATATCCACTCTTCTTAAAGAGCAGTGGAGGTTCTTTCTGGAGCTTATTGCTTTCCTATCCTAGGAAATCTGGCTTGGTTCCCAGAACAAGATATGAATTCTCCCCCTCTGAACAAGTCTCATGTTCAATCCATGAGCAGGTGGTTACCTGTATCAGCTGTGTGCCACTATTGCACAAGTATATAATTCTTTTTTTAAGAATTATTATTGAAAGGTGTATATTTATTCTTTTTTTAATATTTTATTATTTATTTATTTATTTGATAGAGAGAAAGACATAGGGACAGGGAGAGAGAGAGAAAAAAAATGGCCTCCAGCCATTGCAAATGAACCCAGATACGTGTGCC
Source organism: Jaculus jaculus (assembly GCF_020740685.1). Lineage (NCBI taxonomy): Eukaryota > Metazoa > Chordata > Mammalia > Rodentia > Dipodidae > Jaculus > Jaculus jaculus. Next base: position 66,881,732 of record NC_059112.1, read on the forward strand.
ACCTTATGCATCTGGTTTACATGGGTCTGGGTAATCGAACCAAGGTCCTCTGGCTTTGCAGGCAAGTGCCTTAACCACTAAACCATCTCTCCAGCCCAAGTATATAATTTTTGCTCAACTGGTTGATTTAGTAACTGGAAGGATCTTCTGGTTCTTCCATCTGTTGGCAACTGTTATTCTCCAGCCACTCTCTTAGCACTTTCCAGCACTATGATGGCTAGCCAGGAGGGAACAGGATCCCCAGTTCCAGCATGGTCACTGGATGTCCTGTGGCCACAGGGTGTGGAGTCTTCATCAGTAGGGACTTACCTGTTAGCTCTTGCAGGTAACTTAAGTGTTTTGTCAGTGGCCTGTATTATTTTGGGAACCTTGTGTTTTCCTGACCAATAATTCACTGTGTGGCGGAACCCAATTCTGGTCCTGGGATTGACCAGCCAAAGCCAATGGTTTTAGGGTTATGCTTTCTCCACCTTTTTATAGGGCTCTTCTCTTTGGGCCCGCCCTCCACGTTATGGAGGACAGTACCTTGTAGAATTGATTCCAGGAAGATGGTTTCTATGGAATTGATTGATGTTGTTACTTCCCCCTATGCCTTCCTCTACCCCCAGGCCTTTCTATCCCTCCCTCATCCCTCCTTCCCTCCCTTCTTCCTTCATGCCTTCCTTTCCTGTCCCCTCCCCCCTCCCCTTCCCTTCCCTTCCCTTCCCTTCTCTCTTCCTTTACCTATCTTCATTTTAGTATCACATCCATATTGTTGATATTTATGATGACTTACAATTAACTAATGCTGGTCCAGGTTAGGAACCACATATGAAAAAGGTCATGCAGCATTTGCTTTTCTAACCCTATGTGACCTCACTTAGCATGATTTTTTTTTCCAGGCCCCCCCAATTATCCTGCAAATTTGGTTGCTTCATTGTTCCTTGCTGCTGAGTATAATTCTGTTGGATATATGTTCCATATCTTCATTATCCATTCATTTGTTGATAGGCATCTGGGCTGATTCTAGGTCCTTGCTATTGTGAATAGAGAAATAATAAAAATAGTTGAGCACATGTCTCTGTGACATATAGTAGAGTCTTTAGGGTGTGTGCCCTTAAGAGGTATGGGTGTATCTAATGATAGTTCTATTTTCAGCCTTTTGAGAATTCTACATGCTAATTTCCATAGTGGCTGTACAAGTTTGCACTCCCACCAGCAGTGGATTATCCACACCCCTGCCAGCATGTGATGTCATTTGAATTTTTGATAGTTGCCATTCTGACTAGAGTGAGATAGAATCTTGTAGTCATTTGCTTTTCCCTTATGAATACAGATGTTCAACATTTCTTTAGGTGTTTAATGTTGATTTATATTTCTTCCTTTGAACACTCTCTGTTCAGATCCTTGTCCCATTTTTTTGAGTGGGGTGCTTGGTTTAAAAAAAAAATGTTTTTATTTTTATTTATTTGACAGAGAAAGGAGAGAAAGAGAATGCACTAGGGCCTCCAGACATTTGCGCCCCCTTGTGCATCTGGCTAATGTGGGCCTGGGGGAATCGAACCTGGGCTTTGCAGGCAAATACCTTAACTGCTAAGCCATTCCTCCAGCCCGGTGCTTGATTTTTTTTACTGTTTAGGCCTTTGCACTCTTTTTAGATGCTAGGTATTAAACCTCTGTCAGAGGTATAGCTGGTAAAGATTTTCTCCCTTTCAGTAGGTTGTCTATTGACTCTGTTGATGGTTGGTTGGTTTGTTTTTAATCTGTGCAGTACCTTTTTTATTTTCATGAGGACCCTGTTATTGAGTGTTTGTCTAATTCCCTGGGCTACTGGAGTCTTATTCAGAAAGTCTTTGCCTACTCCAATATCTTGAAGTGTTCTTCCTACATTTTCTTCTAGTTCATTTAGAGTTTCAGGTCTTATATTGAGGTCCCTGATCCTTTTGGAGTTCATTTTTGGCAAGGTGTGAGGAGAGGATCAAATTCAATCTTCTACATGGGGCTTTCCAGGTTTTCTGACTGTTTTCTTTGCCCCAGTGAGGGTTTTGGTTTCTCTGTCAAAGATCAGGTAGATGTAGTTACTCAAACTCATACCTAGATCATTAATTATATTCCATTTATCTGTGTGCCTGTTTTATGCCAGTACCATACTGTTTCTTATTACTGTGTCTATAGTATAAATTCAGGTATGGTGATACCACAAAAGGTCAATTAATATTAATTCTTAAATGGTATTTTTTATATTATTTAGGTTGTTTAGTTTATTGATAACATTTATATAAATGTATATGGCATAGTGAACCCTTTAGTTCTAAGGATACTGTTAAGTGATCTTTCATCAGCCAAACTTTCATATGATCTATGTTTGTATTCTGTCAATACATTATGCAAAACATGTCAAAGAAAAGGTAGTTCTTGCCTCATCTATCACCCTGTATCAAATCAAGGATCAGTTTTTAAAAAAACAACTTAAGTAAAACCTTTGTATGGACACACCATATGTTGGCACCATTATTTCCTTCCTCCCTGTCCCACTCCTCTAAGGGCCCTCCTTAGTGGGTTGCTGAAGTTCACCATGGAGTTGTGGGTTATGAGTTCTGAGAGCACCAGTCAGTCATTACTGGGGGTCATTGCTTGTGGATAGTGCCTCCTACACTGTGGCTCCTACATTCTTTCTGGACCCTCTTCCTCAAAAGTCCCTAAGCCTTGATGGGTGTGCTTTAAGTCTACCTTAGTGTTGAACTCTCAGCTGCTTCTGGATTTCTGCTTTGGTGCATTTTGTATGTCTTCAGTATCTATCTCCATCATCCCATCCCAGATTGTCAGGCTCATCTTGAAAGCAGCACTCCTTGTTCACCTCACAGTTCCTCTGTGGTTTTACCTGGGCCCTATCTGCTGTGTGAGGGGTAGTTCATCTGCTGCCAGGGAGTCAGCTATCCTTGTCTTGTTGATAGATTTTGGCTGCCCTCGGTTCTCACTGAAAAATAAAAACAAAAATAGGTTCTGCAATGGATAGTGAGATCAGGATAGGTTAAAAGGGGTAAGCATTGTTAATTTAGAGAATTTTTCATAGGTTTAGCCTCACATTTAGATAAGATTGTTGGGAGCTTCTCATTAGAGTCCATAATCTTGATCTCCATAGGATTCTTACTTAGTTCCCAGTTTCAGTTATGGGTTCCTTTCCACTGAGTGGATCTCATGGCCAATCAGAGAGCCACTGGTTACCTGCCTATGCTGTGTGCCACGATTGTACAGGTGTGTACCTCCAAGTTCAGCCAAATCTCTTGATGTTCTGCATCAGCAGCATGTGGTATCTTCAGCGATAGGGTCTTATCTTTCACCTCAGGCAGGTAATCAAGTGCTTTGACAGAAGCCAAAGCTGATTTAATAGTTTTAGGACAGTCAGTGGGAACGGAAAGTATGTAAGGTACATTACATCTTATCTGCTTCATAATTGTTCATGTGTAGTTTTAGGGTCTTATTTGTCTGAGGTACATAATTTCAAATTGCCTTATTGAAATCCATATAGGTCACTCACATGTTTACATATGGAAAGAAGTAAAACAACTTTTGAATCTTGCTAATTGTGTCCAATTTACTCAATATTCAATTTGCAGTTATTTGTTAATTGTTCCTGCTTATTGGTATAGTATTGGATGTTAGAAAATAGATGCGATCACTATAGGAGTCCCCTTGCTACCTGAGACTTTAGGCTAGGCAAGAATACCAGTTCACCTGCTGTCTGGGGTGTCAAGGCCATGTTGGTTATGGCCTTAGGAACTAACTACTGCCTTCATTGCTCCTAGCATACAGGTTGGGTCATGTAGCAGGAGACTTTCCCTTTTTCTCCAACACCCATAAAAAGGGACACCCCTCTTTTTTCCTCAGAAGTTGAAGTCCCTCTGGCTTCAGTGAGCCTGTCATACTCTTGCACCACATAGTAACCCTCTCTAATAAATCTTTTTCCTAAAAAGGAAATCTGTCTATGAGGTTCTCTTGATGTAACCTGTGTTTTGGTACCTTAACATTGGGTAGTAACTAAACCTCTTCCACTAAGAAAAAAAGAACTCTGTCATTTTGTCATCATCTTATTGAAGAATGTTATTTGATAGGAAAGGTGAAAGACTACATGAGGAAGAACTGCTATAGTGGAATATTTAAGCTTTAGATACATATTCTTATCAATTGTGATAAAGTTTTCTCTATCATCCATCCATCCATCTATATAATATATAATATATCTACTAATTTAAAGCTCCATTTATTATAACCTCTAAAAATCTTTTATGGTTGATTTTTAGCCTCCAGCTGAGCAGGCCAAAGCCAGACTACAGTTGGTCCTTGAAGCTGCTGGTAAGTGTTGATCAATAACTTACATTAATGAAAAAATAAACCCCACTTACACCTGAGATAACATCAGTTCTTACCAGTTCTTACTGACTTTCCCAATCTAGATCAAATGTTTGGCTATGTATTACCTGAACTGTTTTTTAATATTTTATATTTTATAATTTATTATTATTATTATTAGCAACATTTTGTATGGATACATCAGGTGTTAGTACCTTCTTTTCCCTCGTCCCTGCCCCCATTCTGTTGGAGACCCTTCTCAATGGGGTTGTGGTTTATGTGTTGTGGGAGCAGCAGTCATTTATTTTTGAGGGGAGCAAATGCCTCTGGGCATGATGTCTCAACCTGTGGCTCTTACAGTCTTTCTGCCCCCCTCTTCTGCAAAATTTCCTGAGCCACGGTGAGTGAGTTTTAAAGTCTCCTTTAATGATGAGCTCTTAGGAGCCTCTGGATCTCTGCTTTGGCAGGTGTTAAGTATCAGGGCCTGTCTACTTCACCCTGGAGCTGATTATCAGGAACAGCATGGAAGCAGAACTCATGATCTTCTCCTCAATTCCTCTTGTGGTTTCAGCTGTGGCTTGACTGAAGTGCAAATGGTAGTTTATCTCCTTGTGTTTCACTACCTTCTGAAAAAGAACAGATTGGTGTACCCTCCAGAGCAGGCTATCCAGGAATTGGGTACCCAGGGTCCCTTCAGTCAGGAAGGTGGAACAAGGGCCAAACTGTTTTTCTTTACCTGTTTACTTATAATATTGACATGAACTTTAACATTTCAGTTTGTGACATCCAGATTATTGATTTTATCTTTTATAGAATGTGCTTTTGGTGGTATGTAAAAAGAATACCCCAAATCATGGTTTATCTTCTAAAACTTTTATACTTGGATTTTGCATTTATGGCTAAAATTCACCTTTATTTCATTGTTGTAGAGGGTAAATTTGTTAAGATTTTCATTGTTTTAAAGAAGCAAAATTGGTTTCATTTAATAATGTTTCCTATGATATTAAACTAACTTATCAGGTACCATTTAATCTAAAAATGTTTATTTGTCAATAGTACAATAATGTCATGATGTTGATTTTAGATAGCATTTTTACCTCTTAAGGATCCATGTTTTGTTTTCTATATGCAAATATTTTAACTTTGAATCTTAATATACTCTTCAAAAATGTATATAAGTTATTTACTCAGTATATAATTCCCAATGGGACAAATTGGGGATTCTTTTTAACCTCAAAGATAATTTCAAATGGCCAAATGACAGTTATTGTGTTTTTAGTATTCATTGAGAAAATACACACACACACACACACACACACATACACACATATACACACACACGCATGTGTGTGTGTGTGTATACATATATATACATATATACATAAATATATACATATATATATACAAATATATATATATATTTAAGATCATTAGCTGTTTGCAAAGTAGATTCTTTTTTTTTTAATTTTTTATTTATTTATTTGAGAGCGACAGACACAGAGAGAAAGACAGATAGAGGGAGAGAGAGAGAATGGGCGCGCGCCAGGGCTTCCAGCCACTGCAAACGAACTCCAGACGCGTGCGCCCCCTTGTGCATCTGACTAACGTGGGACCTGGGGAACCGAGCCTCGAACTGGCGTCCTTAGGCTTCACAGGCAAGCACTTAACCGCTAAGCCATCTCTCCAGCCCGCAAAGTAGATTCTTTTCTGAGGTTGATAACTTTAGAAATGAATTTGTGGGGTTAGAGGGTATTGATATTTAGGATGGCTTTTCAATGCCATGCTGAATTGTTTTATATGAATATTGTAATATTTTTTATTGCTTGTAGTTCAATGATCATTTATGTCAGCTTTAGTTTTTTGATGATAGTTCTGTAAATATATCACTTTCTATGATGTAATGTATTGTACTTCTTTGAAAACCATGTATTGTTGCTTTTAATGAGACCTATTGCATCAAAGAGAAAGTAGATGGATAAATGTGTGGAATACAGTCAAATATAGTACTCATTTTCAAGGTTTCAAGATCTTTGTTTCATGATGAATTCAGATGTTCGTTATTACAAAAAAATAAGCATACTGTTGGAGGGACAAGAGCTTGAGTTCTGTCTTATAAAGCATGCATTGGAGAGTGTTACCTAATCCTTGTTTATGATGAACTGTTTATTGGCATTGAATACATTTAAAACTTGGTGTAATTACCAACTGCATTTACTTTTACAAATATATCTGAAGTGAAAGCCTCTTACTTATTAGCAGTTTCTTCCTATCTATTTTATCCCTAAGATTTTGACTAGTTGGGCTTAATGGCACATACCTTTAGTCCTAGCTCTAAAAAGGCAGACGTGGAAGGATCACTGTGAGTTTGAGGCAAAATTCTTAGTTTCAGGTTAGCCTGGGCTAGAGTAAGCCCTGTCACAAGGGGGGGGGGGGGAGACTTTGATAACCATCTGGCTGCCTTTTATCTGTATATTTCATATGAATGGAATCCATATTTGGAGTTTTTGTTTTGTTTTGTTTTTTCAAGGTAGGGTCTCAGTCTACTCCAGACTGACCTAGAATTCACTATGTAGTCTCAAGGTGGCCTTGAACTAACAGCAGTCCTCCTACTTCTGCTTCCTTGTTCTGGGATTAAAGTCATATGCCACCGCACCTGGCTTTTTGATCCCCCTCTCCCCCCAGGTAAGGTCTCACTCTAGCACAGGCTGACATGAAATTCACTGTGTAGTCTCAGGGTGGCTTTGAACTCACATCAATCCTTCTACATCTGCCTCCTGAGGTTTAAAGGCATGTGACACCACACCTGGCTCTGGATTTTTTTTTTTTTTTTTGTCATTCATTATACTCTGTTTTGGAGATACAGCCATGTAATACCATGTTAGTATTTTATTCCTTTTTGAAAGTATTTTTATTCACTTATTTGAATATAAACACATGTTTATGGGCACAGTAGGGTCTCTTGCATCTGCTTTACATGAGTGCCTGGTTTATTTTCTCAATGAGATGAAATTCTGCCCCACACATATTGTTGCCCACCTTTAAACCTAGCACTCAGGAGGCTGAAATAGGAGTTTGAGGCCACTCTAGGGCTACAGAGTGAGTTACAGCCCAGGCTTGAATAAAACCTTACCTAGCAAGCAACTAGCAAGGATATCATGAGTGGGGAAAGAGCTTAATGGGTCAGAGGGCAATGGAATACATGTGACATCAAATTAGAGGGAGGGAACCAGCCACAGGTGGCAAACAGAGAATAGGAAAGGGCATTGTTGGAGGAGAGTGATTGGGAACAAAGTTTAATGATGTCAGTGTATCAAAATGATATAATTGAATCCATAACTCTGTATACTCCCTAAAATATTAATAAGTTGCAACTCTCCAGATCCCACATAAGCCAGTCACAGAAAAGGTGAGGCAAGCCCAAGATCACATATGCCCACTAGGTGGCACAAGCACTTGGAGTTTGATTGCAGTGGTTGAGGCCCTGGCACATCAACACATCTCTCTCTCTAAAATATAAAATTGTTTTTTAAAATTTAAGAATAAGGCTGGAGATATGGCCTAATGGTTAATGGTCTATAAAGCCAAAGAATGCAGGTTTGATTCCCCAGAACCCAGGGAAGCCAGATGCATGAGGTGGCACATGGGTCTGGAGCTCATTTGCAGTGGCTGGCTTCCCTGGCTTGCCCATTCCCTCTCTCTCCCTCTTTCTCTCTCTGTCTGAAATAAAATAAAAAAAATTTCAAAAATACATGTGATATAATTTTAACAAGTTAAATGGATTTTATAAGTATATTAATAATTTCCTTGACATATATGACATAGTCTGGCTTTTAAAACCTAAACTTTAAGTAAGCTGGGCATGGTGGCTCACATCTTTAATTCCAGCACCTGGGAGGCAGAGGTATTAGGATCACTGTAAATTTAAGGCCATCCTGAAACTACATAGTGCATTCCAGGTCAGCCTGGGCTAGAGAGAGACCCTACCTCAAAGAAAAACTATATTTCTACTGTCATGAGAAAACTAGGAATTTCCTTTAATTTATATGTGGTAAAACAACTGTCTTAAAATATTTGCTTAACAGCATTTATTGCACTATCTAACTAGTACCTCTTACCCTTTTCATCATGCCTAAAGTTTTCAAAGTACCTTCACAAGTCTTTTTTCCTATTCCTCACATCATTACAAGGTGAGGTAATTAAGTGCACTTTACAAGTATAGTGAAAACATAAATGACTTCTCAGTGATTACATAGCTGATCACTACCAGACCATAAAGGAAATTAGGTTACTTCTGATTCTTGAGCTGTTTTTATTCATCAGTTAAATCTTTGAGTTATGTTAGTGATAAAGGAGGGTAATAGAAAACATTACAAAATTCATACTTTATTTTATTGGGCTTAACCTATAATTACCTTACAATAGAATAATTTCTAGTCTTAAATAAGCCTTTCATTCTCAAGTGTTTTCATTTTCTTTTTATTAATATTATTATTAATGATATTTTGTATGGATACATCATGTGTTGGCACCCACTTTTCCCTTGTCCCTGCCCCCATTCGGTTGGGGACCCACCTTAGTAGGTTGTAGGTATTCCCTATGATGTTGTGGTTTATGTGTTGTGGGAGCAGCAGTAGTTATTTTGGGGGGTAGATGGAATGCATCTGGGCATGATGTGTTAACCTGTGGCTCTTACAATCTTTCTGCCCCCTCTTCTGCAAAGTTCCCTGAGCTGTAGTGGATGAGTTTTAAGTCTACTTCAGTGATGAGCTCTTAGGAGAGACTGGCTCTCTGCTTTGGTATGTGTTGAGTATCCTCAGGGACTGTCTCCTACATCCTGGCACTGATTATCAGTCAGGAATAGCAAGGAAGCAGCACTCATCATCATTTCCCCAATTCTTCTGTGGTTCCAACTGGGACTTGGCTAAAGTGTGAGGGGTAATTTATCTCCTTGGGTCTCACTACCATCTGAAAAAAAAAAAAAAAAAAACAGATTCTCCAAGAGAGTAAAGTCAGTGTAGTTTAAATGGGATAAGCATTATTAATTTAGGGAGAAATTTGATGAATGTAATCCCTCTTTTAGCCAAAGACTAGTGAGAACTTGACTCTAGATAGCTTACATTTTGTCTCCGTAGGATTCTGATCTGGTTCCCAATTCCAGATACAGGATCCTTACTAGAAAGTTATTGGTTGCCCAACAAGCCTGTGTGCCACTATTGTACTGGTGTGTACATCCTGTCAGGGTGTTTGCTTCTGAGTAGCTTAGACCTCTGGTTGCTTAGACCATAGTTGGCCACTTCCCCTCTGTAGCTCGTGTAGCATTTTCCAGTACTAGGCAGGCTACCTATCTGGGGATTGGCTTTCTTCTGTATTCCAGCTACATCTCTCCATGCTCTGTGTCAACAGGATATGGTGTCTTCAACACTAGGGTCTTAGGGCCTCCGGTGGGTAATAAAGTGCTTTGACAGAAAGCTGTTTTGATTTGGGTTCCTCATAGGTCTCTCTGATCAACAGGTCAATGTGGACAGCAGCCAGTTTCTGGTACTGGGAGTTATAAGCCAGAGGCAGAAAATTTTTCTCTTAAGTTTATGCTTCATCCCACCCTCTCCAGGGCCCTACTTTTCAGGTGATCCCCCCTTACTCCTTTTGAGTAAGGTTTCTATGGTACCACCATATTTTGGATTTAGTTTTGTTTTTGTCCCCATCCACCACTCCTTCCCCTCTCCCCAAACCCTTTTTGCCCTATTGTCTGAGTCTCAAGTTGCCTATCAGGTGTGTCAGCAACTCAAGAAGATCCAGATTAGGAACCACAAATAAGTAAAACCATGTGTCATTTGTCTCTCTGTGATTGTATGAGTTCATTGAGTATGATCTGTTTCAAGTCTTTCCATTTTTTTTCACAAATTTCATAGTATTGTTTTTTCTTACTGCTGAGTAGAATTCCATTGTGTAAATGTACCACAGCTTTGTTATCCATTCATCCAATGATGGGCACCTGGGTTGATTCCAGTTCTTAGCTACAATGAATTGAGCAGCTCTAAGTATGGTTGAGCAAATATCTCTGTAGTGAGGCATGGAACATTTAGGGTAAACACCCAGAAAGGAAATAACTGGGTCTGTTGGTAGGTCTATGTTCATGCTTTTCAGGAATCTCCATATTGATTTCCATAGTGGTTATACAAGTTTACATTCCCACCAACAGTGGATAAGGGTTCCTCTTTCCCCATATCCTCACCAACATTTGTTGTTATTAGATGGTTGGTTTTTTTTTTTTTTTATTCTTCTTTTGTTTTTTCAATGTAGGGTCTTGCTCTAGCCCAGGCTGAGCTGGAATTCACTATGTAATCTCAGCTTGTCCTCGAACTCACAGCAATTCTCCTACCTCTGACTCCCGAGTGCTGAGATTAAAGGCATGCACCACCACACCCAGTGTTATTAGATGTTTTAGTGATTGCAATCCTTACTGAATATTTTAATTGGAGTTTTCCTAAATATGTGTTAGTCATTTACATTTCTTCCTCTGAGAACTCCCTATTCAGTACTCTGTCCCATTTTTGGAGTGGGTTATTTGATTTTTGTTGTTGTTGTTTAGTTTTTTTGAGTTTTTTTGTAGATTCTCAATATTAGGCCTTTGTCAGTGCCATAGCTGGCAAAGATTTTCTCCCATTCTGTGGGTTGTCTATTGGCTCTCCTTATGGCATATTTTTCTGTGCAAAAGCTTTTTAGCTTTATTACACCCCATTGGCTGAGTGATTGTTTAATTTCCTGGGCTACTGAGATTTTGTACAGAAGTCTTTCCCAACTCCTATATCATGGAGAGTTCCTCCTATTTATTCTTCCAGTAGAAGAGTTCTAGGTCTTATATTGAGGTCTTTAATCCATTTGGACTTAATTTTTGTGTATGGTTAGATGAGTGGGTCTAGTTTCATTTTTCTACATATGGTTAATCCAATTTGTCCAACACCATTTGTTGAAGATGCTGTCTTTTCTCCAGTCTATGTTATTGGCACCTTTGTCAAAGATCAAGTAGCTATAGTTACTTGACCTAAGATTTGGGTCTGCAATTCTTTTCCACTGTTCTCTATGTCTATTTTTATGCCATTATCATGTTGTTTTTGTTACTATGGCTTTGTAATACAATTTTAGATGGGGTCCCTCCAGAGGTGTTTTTGTTGTTCTTATTGTTGTTTGCTTGTTTGTTTCTCCTGAGGCTATGTTTGGATATCCGACGCCTGCTGCAATTCCATGTGAATTCATTTTTCTCTATCTCTGTGAAGAATGATGCTAGAATTTTTATTAGTATTGCATTAAATCTGTATATTGCTTTTGTTAGAATTGTCACAATATTAATTCTACCTATCTAGGAAAACAGGAAGTCTTTCCATCTTCTTAAGTCCTCCTCGATTTCTTTCTGGAGTTTTTAAAATGTTTTCAGTATGTAGGTCTTTCACATGATTGACTCATGAACCAATAGCAAAGTTGATAATGTCTGTTAAACTTCAGTTGTTCACTTACAAAATGAAAATAAGAGTAATAATATGTGCTCAGAGGTTTTATGAGAACTAAATAAATTACTATAACAGTCTGTAGCATTCAATATATGAGTGAGTATTATATAAATGTTAGCTGGCAGGGGTAGGAATAGTTTTTAATGGCATCTCCAGAGGTTTTATGAGGTTACTAAAGAAAGTTGAGTCATATGTTCTCATACTAGCATGCATGAATTCAGAACCTTCCCTTCTAAAGGAAACAAATGAGTAATATATTAAATAGTTGAATTGCACATTGGTTAAACCTTTCATCAAGGGTGGGTGGGTTTTGTCAACTTTGGATGTTCTATATAAAACTGAATAAATTCAATGCAAAATCAAATGGATAACATTTATTTAACTTTGTTTTCAATAATTAACTTGATTTTTGGCATTGTGCTGTACCAAAAAGATACAGTTATTATTTTGTAAAGATTTAGGAACCTGCTTTTGAAAAGTGTCTATTTATTTTAGCATTCATTACACATGTTTATATTTGAATGGCTTTTATTTACACCTAGTAATATTTAATCAGAGGAAAGCTCTCTGTGAGAGTCTGTAACAATATCACAGCAATTGCCATCCTTGAGCAGATGTTAAGCAGACAGTAGCTGAATGTTAATTTTAAAGAAGGTGCTATGTTTAAGCCTAGCTGAAGTATGTTGCATGTGGGCTTTCTAGACTCGAGCACAATGCTAGACCTCTGGGGAGAATTTTAAAGCTAAACCTCTTTCTTTGGGGTCCTCTATATGGACTCTCTCAAGTCAGTATAAAGCAGATCATCCCTAGGCTAAAGCCCTTCAGCTTTTGTTATTGGGCTCTGTAGACCTGTAATTAGGCCTCCTGGCAGGCCTTGCAGGCCAGTTAATGGTCATATGGAGTTTCTGTGAGGCAGACTGGCTTTGTATAAATCCTGGATAGGAATATGTTTATGGGTCACTTCCTACCAGGACCATGCTTTGTCCTTATGCCCTGCGGGCTGACAGGGAGCAGGTTCCCTTGACCATGGACTGTTCACTGTGCAACTCAAAATCTACTCCACTAATCCCCAGTGTAAACAGAGGATTTAGAAGGGCTTCTGTCACTTACAGTTGCCAATTCACTTGGGTGTCTGTGAATTTATTTTCCCTGACTTCATTATCGAAAGACTGACAAATGCGTGAGATTTAGATATTTGTTTATGTATCAAATATACAGGTCTTTTTTTCCCAGTGGATTTAGAGTCATTACAAATAATTTATCTAGTATGAAACTATGTAATGAGTTTCTTTACAATTCCTCTTTAATTTTTTAAACTTTTAGCCATTAGAATACTTGGACTGATAGGTAATCTTTTCTTATGCAAGGAATTGTAGGCCTCTTTTTTTTATAAGAGTAAAGTAATATTATGGATAGAAATAGACTACAAGTGATCATGAAGATTTCAAGTAAGTAATAATAAATAAAAACTAATTCAATATATTTCTTTGCTATGCATTTTATACTAAAGAAAAATTCCATCTTACTGTAACAGATCTTTTGAAAGGGTCATCAAATAATTTTATAAAATGCCTAGTTAACTGATTCATGAAGTGCTCAAGATGACAGGAGCCATTCATTGAGCAAGTGCTGTGTGGGAAGTATTTTGTGCATTTGATTCATGCCTCATATCCATGTCTCCTAGTCAAGTACATTCTAAGAAAAGCATTAATTAAAATTTCATTTTTCCATTCTATTTAACCTGGCTTTGCTAAAATTTTCTCTCTCTTACTTGGATTATATTGGGATTAGATTCCAAAGTCATAAAATTCCTAGGTCACAGTGCAAAAACACTGTCACTTCTCACCCTGTGAGCCAGCTTTTCTTGTAAGGGAAAATGAAATGATGAACTCATTCTCAAGTATGTTTTAGTAAATCAGTACTCAGGATTTCGCATTTTGTGTTATAAAAATGGTTCATGACAGATGTGGCTGAAAAGACCACATACATAGACTGTAAGATTTTAGTCTGGTGGAACTAATAGGATCACTCATTACATTTTAGACCCTGGGGTCTCTTTTTTTTCTTTCATAATCATCATCATAATAAAAAAAAACTGTTTAAATAGAGTGGCCCTTTTGGTGAATGAGTATATCATCTTTCCTTAGATTTAGAAAAAGTTGATGGCAACAAATGACCCTTCCTTTTTCCCAAATAATGCTTTGATTCATGTTTATTTATTGTTAATTCTTTTAAGTTTTTTGTTGTCCTTGATCCCATAGAAGTTAAAATTTTATTTTTATGTTTTTAATTTTTTAAAGTTCTTTAGAGAATATAAACCTATGAAATAGGTTGAGTTTTTAACAAAAACAAATTTTATTAGTGCTCATATAATTTGTGACAACAAGAAAAATATAGAAAGAAATTTTGTTTTTCACTGGTAACACCATGGTTTTTATAACTTGTCTTTACCAATACTTAAAAATGTACATGGTTTTCGGAAACTTTAATATATTATTAATATATTATATAGTATTAAATTTTTTTTAAAAAGCTCCTGTACATTGTGGATAACATCATTCTACTTTAGTATTTGCCAAAAGATAGTATTTTTGTAGAAAAGTGTCTAAGATGGTGTATATCACCCTAATAGTAGCTATTGTCTCTGAGCAGTGGGATTTAAGAGTTCCAGAAGCATTACTTTTGGTTTGTGGTTATGAAGAAATCTACGATTTAATTTAAACATGATGAAAGTTCCCTAGTATTTAGTGTGAAATACAATGAATGTTGACAAATGTGTATAGTATTGTAAATACCACCAAAATTTTTGATAAAGAATGTTTACATTACTCCAGAAGTCTTTTGGCACTCCTTTGAAGTCTGTTCTGTCACCCATTTCAAAGACCTTAGCAACTACTAATCTGTGTTATGCCTCTAGTGTGGCCAGTTGTATAAGGCATTGTAGGAGGAATCTAGGCTACAGCCTTTTGATTGTCTAGCTGGGTGCTCGGCATAATGGGAATGGGATTGCAAAGGAATGGGAATGGATTGGGAGTGCCTGAATTATATGGTAAGCACAGTTTTAACTTTTTAAGAAATTGCCAAAATATTTTCCTACATGGGTGTACCACTTTGTATTATCCCATGCAATGAATGAAAATGTATTTACTGGCCAACAGATGTTTAAAAAATATTCAACATCCCTAGCCATCAGAGAAATGAAAATTACAACTTTGAAATTCCATCCTACCAAAGTCTAAATCAGTCAAGAAAACTACTGACGACAAATGCTAGCAAGGTTGTGGGGAGAGGTGAACCCTTATTCACTGTTGGGGGACTATAAACTTGTGTAGCCACTGTAGAAAATCTGTGTCGTTCTCAAAAAGCTAAAAATAAAGTCACCCTTAGTAGCAGAGGCCAGTAAGTTGAAAAGGAGACATAAAGGGAAAAGAAAGGAAGAGAGGAGGATACTTAATAGGCTGATATTGTATATATGTAATTACAATGATTGTAATGGGGAGGTAATATGATGGAGAATGGAATTTCAAATGGGAAAGTGTGGGGGTGGGGAGGGAGGGAATTACCATGGGATATATTTTGTAATCATGGAAAATGTTAATAAAAAGTAAAAAAAAAATTTTTCTATCCCATGCGTGCATGTCATAATGAATGTAGATGGAAGCTAAATAAATAAATAAATAAATAAAGTTACCATCTGACACAGCTATACCACTCCTGCGCATATACTCAAAGGATGCCATATCCTACCATAGAGGGGATATCTGCACATCCATGTTCATTACTGTTCTGTTCCCAATAGCAAGGGAATGGAATCAACCTAGATGTCCAACAACTGATGACTGGGTAGAGAAAATTTGGTACATATCAACAGTGGACTTTTAATCAGCTGTATAGAAAGATAAAGTTATTAAATTTGTAGGAAAATGAATAGAACTGAAAAAAATTATACTGAGATAATTCAGGCCCAGAAATTGCATGTCCTCTCTCACTTGGATCCTAACTTTAATGTTTGTTTGTATGTAGATAAGCAGACTTAAGATTGACTATGGGATGTGATTCAGGATATGCAACATGTAATACAAAAGCAGAGAAAGCTATGTTAGAGAGATGACAACAAGGGAAGGATGAATGGCAGAAAGAGGGAGGAAGCAAAACAAAATTTCCTTGAAAACACCCTAATGAAATCTAATTTTTGTGTGCTAATAAAAAATATATACACTCAAGAGGCAGAGGTAGGACCATCACTTTGAGTTCAAAGCCAGCCTGAGACTACATAGTGAATTCCAGGTCAGCCTGGGCTAGAATACCTATCTCAAAAAATTATATATATATATATATATATATATATATATATATATAGAGAGAGAGAGAGAGAGAGAGAGAGAATATATAAAATTATATATATAGGGCTGGAGAGATGGCTTAGTGATTAAGCGCTTGCCTGTGAAGCCTAAGGACCTAAGGACAGTTAGAGGCTCAATTCCCCAGGACCCATGTTAGCCAGATGCACAAGGGGGTGTACACGTCTGGAGTTCTTTTGCAGTACCTGGAGGCCCATTCTCTCTCTGCCTCTTTCTCCCTCTATCTGTCACTCTCAAATAAATAAAAATAAAATTTTAAAAAATTATATATATGTATATATTATATGTATGTGTGTATATGTATATGTGCATATACATATATATATGTATATATATACATACGTATATACATATAGGTCTTTATCCACTTAATAAACTTTGGCTGTTTGTTTTCATTTGCTGACTTTTAAGACTTAAGTATATTTTGTGTGTAGTTCTTTTTAAAAATATTTTATTAGTTTATTTATGAGAGAGAGAATGAATTTAGGCATATCTGGGTCTCCTGCTGTTGCAAACAAACTTCAGATACATATGTCATTTTGTGCATCATCTTTGACTGTACATGGGTACTGGAAAATTGAACCCCAGACAGCAGGTTTTGCAAGCAAGTGCCTTTAACCACTGAGCAATCTCCCAAGCTTTAGATCTTTCTCATGTATATAATTTGAATATTTTTCAGTGTAATACCTATCCAGAGAGCACAATAAAAACTACACATTTTAGTCTAGAAGTTTTCTAGCTCAATTTTTATATTTATTTATGTTGATTGATGTTTTGTGATACTGGAGATTATATTCAGAGTCTTTCAAATGCTAAGCAATAGTTGTAGTACTCACCTACATCCTCAGAGCCTTTAAAATTTTCATCTTGAAGCAGGGTATTACATTGACCAGATTGGCCTTGTATTTACCATGTACCCCAGATAAGCCTCAATTGTAATGCCCTCCTGTTGTAGCCTCCTGGATAGCAAGAGTTACAGATGTACACCTCCATGCCCAGCTTCAGTTTTGCATTTATGTGTATGACACAATTTTATTGTGTTTTCCATTATAGTGTGAAGCATGAGTTAAAGTCTTTGCTTTGTGTTTAGGTATCTATGTATCCTCATAACATTTATTGAGAACCTTCTCCCATTGAATTGTCTGTGTACGTTTGTGAAATAGCTGTTGGCCATCTGAGAGTAGGTTTATTCTGAATTCTCTTTTCTATTCTATCTCTGTTTTTACTCAATATCTTACTACCTTGATGTCTTTAACTCTATATTGTCTTAAAATAAATTAGTATGCCCTCTAACTTTTTTTTTCTTTTAGAATGTCTTAGCTGTTCTGGTCCTATTCTTATATAAATTTCAGAACCAGGTAGGTTTTCTGACACAATCAGTTTGCATTAGGTTAGTAGTGCATGCTTATAATCTCAGCCACTTGGGGTGCTGAAATGAGAGGATTAGTTGAGGAGATCAAAGCCAGCATGAGCCACATAGTGAGACCCAATCCTCAGAAATATAAATAAATAATAAAAGCCGGGCGTGGTGGCGCACGCCTTTAATCCCAGCACTCGGGAGGCAGAGGTAGGAGGATCGCCATGAGTTCAAGGCCACCCTGAGACTACAGAGTTAATTCCAGGTCAGCCTGGACCAGAGTGAGACCCTACCTCGAAAAACAAAATAAATAAATAAATAAATAAATAATAAATGGTAAACTTCTAAAGTATTGCTATCTTAACAGCATTAAGCCCTGCACTTCATGAAAGCGGTATAACTTCATTCATTCGTTTATCTGAATTTTTTGAGTAAGAAAAAAAACATAAAAATGGGATGGAGTGATGGCTTAGTAGATAAGGCATTTGCCAGCAAAGCCAAAGAACCTAGGTTTGATTCCCCAGTACTGACATAAACCAAATGCACAAAGTGGTATGCATCTGGTGGCTAGAGGCCCTGGCTTGCCCATTCTCTCCCTCTCTCTACCCTTCCTCCTCCCCCTCAAATAAATAAAATACTTTAGAAAGATCTACTTTTCACCATTTATTTATGTAATTTATTTCTATCTACATAGTCTGGGGTGTCATTTTCACTATATAGGTTCTTGTTTAAGCTTCAGTTCCTAGTTGTTCATTGTTAATCTGTAAAAATGTAATTATTTTAATAATTTATTTTCTTTACCTTTTAGTTTTTGATATGAACAAATTTATTTTCTCACAAAGTAAATATCAGCAAAATTTCATTCAAGTATATGACAGCATTTAATTGAATCATTAAGTTATATTTTGTATCTGACAGGTCTGAGTTCAGATATCATTAGATTTTTGAAAAATTACTTGGATTTTCTATGTAGAGGCAGTCTTTCACCATTATGACATTAAGTATAGCTGTTTCATAGCTGCCTTTCTCAAGTTTAAGATTTTTTTTGTTCTGTTTGTGGTTTGCTTCAAGTTGTTTTTTTTTTTTTATTTTAATTCAGTGAGAGAAAGAGGCAGAGATAGATAGTTAGAGAGATAGATAGAGAGATTAAGTGAATGGGCACACCAGGGCCTCTGACAACTGCAAATGAACTCCAGATGTTCACACAACATTGTGCATTTGGATTTATTTGGGTTCTGGGGAATCAAACCTGGGTCCTTTGGCTTTGATGGCAAGTGCCTTAACCATCAAGCCATCTCTCCAGCCCTGCTTCAAGTTTATATCAGGAATAAATATTGCACTATGTCATATGCCTTTTGTGTATCTATAAAATGATATGTATTTTTTCTTTTTTATCTGTTGCATTTTATTGATTGATAGTCTACATTCTTGGAAGTACCACCACTTGAACTTACTCTTTTTCTTTTGATATATTGCTATATTCAGTTTTCTAAAATCATATATGTGTTATATCCACTGGAATTATAAATTCACTATAAGAAACATTTCTGTGCATGGTTCCATCTAAGAAATAGCTGTAAATTTTGTATTCCCCAGTAACATGCACAGCAGAAGCTTTTGCTTATTTATAATTGGTTTGGTGTGTGAATGAATGGACAGGTAAATAGTACTGATAACCTATTTAAATTTATATTAATACCTCATTGAAGCTAAGTTCTTACCTGGGGTTAAAAGTAGTTATGGAATTTTTTTTCTTACATGAAAGATGAATATATTATTCCACAATAATTTCTCAAAATTTTTCAATAAGCATTCCTTGTTTTATTCTTTGTAATTGCTTTAAGAGTAATAACAGAAGCTATCTATCTAGCACCTATGCTTGCTAATTCTCTGTTCTTAAAGTTGAAAACAGTAAACTAATTTTATTATGGGCACCTTAATAATTACCCTCCAATGAATGCAAAGAAATAAATTGGATACCTTTCTATTGTTGTGAGTGGGGACATGTATTATCTAAACCCAAAATTATAGCTTATCCCAATTATACCCACTTATATGTAATATGGCCCACAGAATATCCTAAATCAATGAGGTTAATTTTTCATATAAGACCACCATTTAATTTCAAATTTATATCTATATACGTTCACATAAAAACAAAGGTAAATTGACAAAAAGAAAATGAGGTGAGATGTGAGCAAGATGTTCCTCTGTGTTTCCTACACATCCTTCATCCATAAGTTGGGAAGGAAATCCCATTCCTCCCCAGACATTTAGACTTGTGGTTTCTTAATTTTCCTCATAACAGACACTGATATAGAAAGAACTCAATGAACTTTGTGATGGAATATTTGTAGATGCAAAAGGATACAGCTGTCTTCCCTTACCTGTATACAGTCCACTTAATATATTCATTACTTTTAAACCAACTGTGATCAAATGCTATCTTATTGTATAACTTTACATGTCTGATTTTAGAATGTCAGTGATATGTTACATATGCTCATAAAAAGTAAATTTCAGTTCTGCATTTAAAAATCTTTTAATATTAACACTTCTCAAGTTGTTATTAACATATATTAATTGTATATAATAATGGGTTTCATTATGACATTTTAATACATGAATATAATGTACTTTGATCATATTTGTCCCCTATTGTCTCCTCTGATTCCCACTGATCCTCTTTCTCTTTCTACTTTCATGTCTTCTTTTTTTGTGACCCAATGACTTTAATTAGGGTTGAGTACAGGACCATAAGTAATTAGTTAAGGGTATTTACATACTGGAGCATGGGTAACTTACTAGTGGTTTCGAAACTGAAGAAAATGTTTCTCTGTTCCCTAGAAAACATAAAACTGCCTATAAATCCTCAGAGAGGAGTGGAGCCTCATGAATTCTTTCCCACTCCATTACAGAATGTTGGCAGGTTCAATCTTGTACAAGTCTTATGCTCTGAGAGTTTAAGAATTCAATGGCCCTGTCATGCCCGAAGTGCAGAGTTCCATAATACTCCACCCCTTCCTCCAGCTCTTGCACTGTTTCTACCCCCTCTTCTGCAGTGTTTCCAAATGTTGAATAACATTTCTTAGATAGAACCTTGCACAAAAATGCCTCCTAAGGGCTGGAGAGATGGCCTAGCGGTTAAGCGCTTGCCTGTGAAGCCTAAGGACCCCGGTTCAAGGCTCCGTTCCCCAGGTCCCACGTTAGCCAGATGCATAAGGGGGCGCACGCGTCTGGAGTTCGTTTGCAGTGGCTGGAAGCCCTGGCGCGCCCATTCTCTCTCTCTCTCCCTCTATCTGTCTTTCTCTCTATGTCTGTCGCTCTCAAATAAATAAATAAAAAATGAACAAAAAAAAAATGCCTCCTAATGTTGAATATGCTACATATAGTAGTTTCTATGACATCTCCTCAAAGGAATATGTTAACCCCACAAATCTCTTATATTTCTTCAAGTAACAGTATTAGGTTCACCGAATATACCTTTAAAAAATTTTTCCAAAAATGGGTTATTTTTGAGACAGGGTCTCAGGCTGGCCTGGAACTCAGTGTGTATTTCAAGGTGGCCTTGAATTCATAGCAATTATCTTGCCTTAGCCTCCCAAGTGCATATGCCACAATGCCCAATGCCATATAAGTGTACATACATACATATACTTACATACATACATTCATACACACACACATATATGTATATATATATATATATATGTGTGTGTATGTTTGCATATATATATATATATATATATATATATATATACACATACATACATACACACACACACACACACACACACACACACACACACATTCGTTATGGGCATACTCAGTATGTAAACAGCACCTATTGGTAACATCCTTACCCTCATCCCTGCCCCCTCCAAAGCGACCCTCCTCATTGGGGATGTTGGTTATCCCCATGGGTTGGGGTAGCCATAAGTTATGGGGAAGAGGCAATGTCTCTGTGCATAATGTCCCAACTTGTGGCTCTAAAAATCTTTTACAAAATTTCCTGAGCCACGTTGGGTTCATTTTAGGTATACTTCAGTGATGGGCTCTTAGGAGCCTCTGGGTCTCTGCTTTGGTAGGTGTTGAGTACTCTCAGTGTCTATCTCCTTCACCCTTGTGCTGACTATCAGGTTCACTGAGAAAACAGTATTCTTACTCATCTCCCCAGTTCCTCTATGATTTCACCTGGGCCCCTGGTAAAGTGTGATGGGCTGTTTCTCTCCTCAGGTCCTACTTCCATCTGAAAAAGAGAAGCAGATTTTCCAATGGAGAGTGAAGTCAGCACAGGTTAAATGGGACAACCATTGTTAGTTTAGAGAGAATGTAATGGATGTAGGCCCTCTTGTAGCCCAAGATTGGTGGGAGCTTGATATTGTAGAGAAAACTCATTATCTGGATATGATTCTGACTTGTGTCCCAGTTTCAGATATGGGTTCATTTCCACTGAGCAGATCTGTTAGTCAATCCAAGAGCAGTTGGTTACCCACCATGGATGTGTGCCACCATTGCATTTGTGTGAGCATCAATCACATCAGGATGTTTGCTTCTGAGTAGGTTAGACCTCGAGTTGCTCAGACAGACGTTGGGCACTTTTCCCCAATAACTCATATAGAACCTTCTAGCACTAGATGGGATATCTGGGGACTGGCTATGTTCTGGATTCCAGCTAAGTCTCCATGATCCATACCTACAACATATAGTGTCTTCAGCAGTAGGGTGTTAACATTAACATCTGGTGGGTAATCAAGTGCTCTGACAGAAGTCTGACTTCTTTTGGGAAATTCTAGGTCTCTCTGATCAGCAGCTCACTCTGTGTACTAACCATATACTGGTACTGGGAATTGTAGGCCAGCTCCAAGGGAAAAGAAAGAAGAAAAAGAAAGAAACTATAAGGCTGGAGAGATGGCCTAGCAGTTATGTGCTTGGCTGTGAAGCCTAAGAACCCCAACTCAAGGCTCAATTCCCCAGTACCCACATAAGTCAGATGCACAAGGTGGCACATGCATCTGGAGTTCATTTGCAGTGGCAGGAGGACCTGATGTGACCATTCTCTCTCTCTTTCTCTCTGCCTCTTTTTGTGACTGACACTCTCAAATGAATAAATAAATAATAAAAGTTAAAAAAAAAAGAAAGGAAATATAAAGAGAAAGAAAGAAAAGAAATAGGAGAAAATTCAGGTTAGGCTTTATCTCACCTTCTCCAGAGTCCTTTGGTTCAGGTGTTTCCTCTAAGGTCCTGATGAGGGTTTAACCTTTTAGTCTGTCTTCCAAGATATAGGATATTATAGTACCAGTTTCATTTGAGTACAGTTTTATGTCCCCCCCCCAACACACACACCCCTCCCCTCCCCTCTAACTCTTCCCTCCCTATTATCTGGTCCTCAAGATACCTATTAGGTATGCCAGCATCTCAGGCTTATCCAGGTTAGGAGTCACAAATGAGTGAGACCATGTGATGATTGTCTTTCTATGATTGGGTGAATTTGCAGAGTATGATCTATTCCAAGTTTGACCATTTATCTACAAATATCATTGTGTCATCTTCTTTTTCTAACTGCTGAGTAAAATTCCATTGTATAGACATACCACATCTTGGTTATCCATTAGTCCAAAGATGGGCACTTGGGTTGATTCCAGTTCTTAGCTGTTATGAATTGAGCAGCTATAAACATGGTTGAGCAAATATCTCTGAACCAAGGCATAGAGCTTTTAGGGTAAATGCCAGTAAGGGAATAACTGGGTCCGTCTTTGTTATGAAGGCATTGAGTGCTATGAATTTTCCCACTAAGGACTGCCTTCATTATGTCCTATAAGTTTTGGTATGATGTGTTTTCATTGTCATTCAGTTCTAGAAATTTTGCAATTTCATAATTTCTTTCATCCACTACCCATTTATTGTTTAAAAGTGTGTTGTTTAGTCTCCAGGACCTAATAGAGTTCTTGGTGTATATCTTGTTCTTAATTTCTAGCTTTACACTATTATGGTCTGATACCATGCAGGGAATTATGTCAGTTTTCCTAAATATATGGAGACAGGCTTTATGGCCTACTATATGATCTGTTTTGGAGAAGGTCCTTGGGCTGCTGAGGAGAATGTGTGTTCTGTAGATTTGGGGTAGAATGTTCTCTTGATGTCCGTTAGGTCTAGGTGATCTATGGTGTTGTTGAGCTGTTATTATTTCCCTGTAGATTTTTTGTTTAGATGAATTATGGTGTATCTGTGTTTAGCTCATAAAGATTGATGATTGTGATATCCTCTTGTTAGATCAGTCCCTTGATGAGTAAGAAGTGGCCTTCTTTTTCTGTTTTGATTTCTTTTGGTTTGAAGTCTGTTTTATCTGACATTAGTATAGCAACACCTGCTTTTTTATTTTTGTTCACTTGGAATATCATTTTCCACTGAGGAGATGTCTGTCTACTAGTGAGGTGGGTTTCTTGAAGACAGCATATTTATGGGTCAATTTTTCTTATCTACCCTGTTAATTTAATTCATCTTGATGAGTGAATTAAGGTCATTAATGTTTAGGATAATAACTGTGAGGTTTGATTTAATCCCTACCATATTTTGTTCATTTATGGGGTTTGGTGTTTTCTTGGACTTTGTAGTTTTTTGAGCCTTCTTGGTATTTGGTTATTATAGTCTGCTTCTTGTAGGCTCTTGAGATTGGTTGTTTGACTCTTCTGTTTGGAGAATTCCCTGAAGTCCTCTGTAGGTTTGGCTTTCTGTTCATATAGTTGTAGAGGTTAATTTTATCATGGAAAGTTTTTCTTTCATGATCTATTATGAGGGATACTTTTGCTGGGTACAGAAATTTTGGTTGGAAGCCATAGCTTCTTAGATTTTGCAGTGCTCCATTTCAGGCCCTTTTGGCTTTCAGGGTTTCCATTGAGAAGTCTGAGGTAACTCTGATAGGGTTACCTTTATATGTAATGTGTTGTTTCTCTCTTTAGAACTTTCTCTTTGTTTTTGTTGTTTAGAGACTTAAAGATAATATGTCTTGGAGAGTTCCTCCTTTGGTCCAATCTGTTTGGAGTTTTGTTAGCTCCTTGTATCTTGATAGGATTCTCTTTTGAGAGGATAGGAATGTTTTCTTCGATAATTTTGTTGAATAACTTCTCCATGCCCTTGGTCTGAATTTCTTCCTTGGACTTGTACACTCTTGTGTCTTGTCTTCCAGTTCTGAGCTTTTGTTCTCCACATGACTGACTGTGTTCTTGAGAGCTTCTATAGAGGTTTGGACTTGTTCAGTTTGTTTGTATTTTCTGTTGCCTTTTTCTGTATAGTATCCATCCTTCTATCGAGATCCTTTTTCAGGTTATTTTCTAATTTTTTTAAAGCTGCTTAGAATTTATCCTTGCATTTATTTATGTCTTCCTTGAGCTTGGCCAGCTTATTATTGAGGCCTTTTTTGGCGGGGAGTGGGGGGCAGGGGGGAACTCTCTTTCAGATCACTTAACTCTCTTTTGAAGTCTCTGGGGTTTTGTTTTTTTCTTTTTCTATTCTGCAAGTTCTGCCAACTGCTTGGTGAAGGTCACATAACTTGTGTCTTCATTTTGAGGTTATGATCCTGTTGTCTCTTCTGTGTTTTGATTAGAGACTTCCATTGTGGGACTAGGCAACCTTGTTGCAGTTACTTCCATTTGATGTTTCGTGTTGTTTCTTTTGCTGGTTGTGGTCTGCCTATCACAGTGTGGTGATCTTATTTAATTTAGGAGGAAGCTGTAGTTTACGCTTGATGTGCCTTCAGTGGTTATTCCCTTTTATGTTTGAGTAGGTTAGGCTTTTGATGGGTAGCGGGCCTATCTGCTCAGGAACCCAGAGACTTGGTGGCTGGGCAGGGAGAGAAGCCTGGAGATTACCTGGTCTTGGAGGCAGGTTGCCAGGTGGGGGGATGGGATGGCACTGTCCCATATGTGAGTGGTGGGGCAGGGGGATGGGATGGCCTGGAGAGATGGTATAACATGGCTCTGATATGGACCTGGTGGCACGACCCAATGTCACAATGGGTTTGCGGGGGGAGGGGTTGGCTGTCCTTGTGGCTGGGAAAGGCATGGAAGCCATGGGGCGGGGAGGAAGGAATGAGAGCTGGTTGGTGTGGGGAAAGGTGAGAGGCTCCTGGCCTGGATCTGTGGAGCCTGCACGTACTGCAGGAGCAAATCTCATTCCCAGCACAGTGGCAGGCATGGCTACTTGAGGGGCGTAAGAGACTGGTGGGCTACCCAAGAGCATGGGTGTCAGCAGGTTCTCTACTTACCCTCTGCACCCATTGGAGGTCTGCTAGGACCTGCTGACCCTAAAAACCCATAGATGTTGCCTTTTTGCCCTTGGAGGTGAAGTGTGGTTAGGCAGATGCCATCTTGAATGGAAGTCATTAATGTACTTTTTGATTATTCTAAATTTTTCTAAATGAGTCAGTTTATTCCTTGTGTTACCACTCTTATGTAATACTTGAAATGGTCATTGTTTCTCAGTTTTGCGTAAGATACTAATTTCAAAGTATTGATAAGGCCTTAGAATTTATAGGGTTTTTTTTTTTAGAGTTGTTTTAAAAATAAGACATTATTGCCATTCTACAGACATTCTAAAAAGTGTAAAAACCTTGAAAAGAAAATGGAGTTTAAGAGAGTATTGTTGATTAAATGAAGGAATTTTTATGTAAAGGACCAACTGAATATTACTTTTTATTTTATTTTTTAAATTTTTGTAATTAATTAGTTTTATACTCAGTGAGTACAGTCAAATTGGTACCATTGTTAGGTTCATCCATGTCCTACCCCCTTCCCCTGGCCCTCCTTGTTGAGGTATATTGTGGAGTTAGTCCACAGTTATGGGTAGGAGAAATGTCTCTGCATATCATGACCCAACATGTGGCTCTGACAGTCTTTTCACACACCCTTTCTATAAAATTTCCCTGAGCCATGTTGGATTCATTTTAGGTCTGCTTCAGTGGTATTGGGGGCCTCTGGGTCTCTGGATATCTGATTTGGTAGGAGTTGATTGTTTTCTGTGTCAATCTCCTTCACCCTTGTGCTGGTACCTGGTTCACCTAGAAAACAGCACCCTTGCTTGTTTCGCCAACTATTCTTAGTTTCAGCTGAGGCCCTTTTGAGGTATCTGCATCTATCTGAAAAAGAGAAGCAGATTCTCCAATGAGGAGTAAAGTTAGCACCAGACAAATGGGATAATCCTTATTTTTTTAATAGAGAATTTAATAGGTATAGGCCTTCTTGTAGCCCATGATTGGTGGTATCTTGATAATGGAGAACGGACTTATGTTTGGATATGGTTGTTTCCCAGCTCCAGCTATGGGTCCTGTACCACTGAGGGGATAATTTAGCCAAATCAAGAGCAGTTGGTTTCCCACCATGGCTGTGTGCCACTATTGCACTTGTGTGAGCATCACAAGAGGTTATGTGCTGCTAAGTCAGTTAGACCATGAGTTGCTTGCACAGATATTGGTCATTTTCCCCCAGTTGCCCATGACTAGACAATAGAGTGGGTGGGGAGGGAGGGAAGGGCAAGGAAGGGGGTGGGAGACACAAATCTAGATCCAAACAGCAATGGTACCATAAAATTCTACATCCTAAAAGGCAGGCTAAATGGTTGAACCTTAACCAGGTCCTTGAGGGAACACCTGAACCACAAGACATTGGAGAGGGTTTGATGAAGACTGACCTTAATCTTCTACAGCTTCTCTCTCTATCTATCTCTTTCTCTCTCTTCTCTCTAACTCTTTTATTATATCAGATATCTTTTTCTTCCTTTTCTTAGTGGGCACTGACTTGTAACTCCCAGTACCAGCATGTGGCTATCATCCACAATGAGCTTTTGATCAGATTATATTTCCACTTTTTAAAATCTGTAAATTCTTATAAGTAATAACATCACCTGGGATTGCAAGCATATTCTTCAAAACTCTTGTTAATATTTTGACCTCTTTCCATGAGTCATAAGTATTATTATTATTATTATTATTATTATTATTATTATTATTGGTTTTTCGAGTTAGGGTCTCACTCTGGGCCAGGCTGACCTGGAATTAACTTTGTAGTCTCAGGGTGACCTCAAACTCATGGCAATCCTCCTACCACAGCCTCCCAAGTGCTGGGATTAAAGGCATGCGCCACCACGCCTGGTTATAAATATTCTTTATATTATCCGGAAGGATGAATATTTCCCACATTAATTTGGTTTATCCTGACATATAAAATGAATCACTGTCTTTAGTTGCTGGCTTTGGTTTACAAGTTGTATTTCTTAAGTAGTAAGACTTAACAGTTGAAATTGCTCCTTGATCCATGGGCTACAGAATGCATGGTTGTATTAGCTGGCTCCTGATTAAGGTTTAGACAACTTTAAGATGAGCCATCATGATTCTGGGCCTCACCACAGCTTTAAGTCTTTATCTTCTTCCTCGAGGCCTGGGAATGAAAATGGAGAGAACAGCTATTGATCACTGTGAGTGGTACATAAAAGGCTATATAACCAAATGTTCTCTCAGGAAAAAGGTAGTCAAATCCAAGACCAGCAAGAACTAAACTGTAGCCCATTTTTCCTCTTGTCCTCTATAATTAGATTTCCTTTCAATGTCTATAAATATCCAACCACAACCAATAGCTCAAAGGCAACGAAGGTATTTGATGCAGTCTGTGAAGTTCAGGGGCTAGGCGTGGGTGGAGGGAGGGGTGAATACAGTAGGTCCTGAGGAACCAGTACTGCAGCTTATGATGCATGTAGCCAGCAGTGTTGGGTAGCTCGGTCAGTGAGTTCCTGATGGTTATACTGTGATGATGGAGAAATGAAGTGAGAACAAATGTCTTAGTAATTATGATGAAATTTGCTTTTTCCATAGTTGACTGTTGTCAGGTACTTTTAAAATGATATAAACAGAACAAATTTAACCATCACTAAAGTTATTTAATTACAATTATATAATAGCATACTTTCCCTTGGGCCTTATTTGAACAAAAATAAATTGTGCTAGGACTTATGCCAGTCAGTGGGAGTGCAGGGATTCCTACGTTCTTGCCGCATCAGAGCTCACTGTATAGTGTAAGAAACAGCTGTGAAAGTAGATACAATACAGCATAGCATTCTAGGCCATTCATTCATTTAAATGCCTGAGACCTTACAAAGTGCTTCTGGGTAAAGTGATAAAAGGGCACAGGAAACCCAGGAGTCACTGCCTTTGCCTAAAGACTGAGGAAGGACTCATAAGTGAAGCTTTCTTATCATATAAGAAGGTTATATTATGTTCTTTTTTGTTTCTCCTCGCCTGTTGACATCATATACATTAACAACTGAGTTGTAAAAAGAAATGGTATCAATCAGAGTAGTAAAGTACTTTTGATATAATTATTGTATTAAATATGGATAAATAAGTGTGCCATTTTTCCAAATGGTTTCATTTGCTTATGTCTTCTTTGTTGACCCAAATGAATGAAATTAGAATAAACAATCTCTAAGTCATTTGTAATCATGAGCTGATTAATGGAGTTTGCTTTCATAGCCATTATTCATTCATGAACACCTGATATCTTTCCCATAAACAAATTGTGTTTGTCCAAATTAAGAAATTAAATGAAGCATTTGATGAGTTTATGATTGACCCTTCTAACTCAGAGCCCATTAGTCACTGTCGTTATCATAGAAAACTCTTTGACTAATGTGCTGTCTGAAGGAGCATGTGGATTTATGATGACTTCTGATTAATGCTTGCTGCAAGCCAGACTACTAGATTAAAATAATTTTTTGATTCTCATTTTAGCAGTCATTGAAAATTTCATCTCTGATGAAATGTATTTATGCCCATTAGATTTAGAGATCACTGTAAGAGTAGTTTTTTTTTTTTTTTAAGTATTATGTGTTTTAAGGCATTTTCAGCATGTGGTATAAAAAGGTAGTTTTAAAAATGGCCTGCAACTTACAACTTTATGAATATCACTTTCCTTTTTAGAATAATGTGTGTATTACTTACATTTTTCAGCATACTGTTCATTAACTTATTAATTACTTTAAGAAAAACAGAGTATCCCAATATTTTATGCTTTAACAACTTAATTTGGTAATTTTAAGTATTTCTTTTGAAATTGTATATAACATTTACTCAGTTAATATATTTTAGTTTTCCCAATAAAACAAGTCACTCTTTACGTAATTTATTTTGACTGTGATGTTAGAACTAGATTGATACCTTTAAACAGTTTTTTTCTAATTATTTTTTAACTTAATATACAAGTTAGTTTCATTATATTTTTGTACATATGTATCCTTATACTTTGTTGTAATTGCTCCCCTTCTGCATAGACTTCCTTTATCCCCCTGCCCCATCTTGCTGGTTTTCAATAGAGTTATGTAGCTAAACTACCCATAACATGGGCCTTGTAATGAAGTGCCTGCTTGAAGTTGTGGCATTTGAGGGGTACACAAGTACGAAGAAGCTAAGTATCTCAAGTATGGCCAAGTTGTTAAGTCATCTGTGAGTGGTGAGGGTGTGGTGTGGTGAGGGTTTAACAGCTGGAAAAAAGTAACTTTCATCAGAATCCATCTGATGAACAGACAGTACATACCACAACTGTAGGGTCATGAAAAAAAATCAATATGCATGACTTGGAAAGGCAGAAAGAGGTAAGCAGCATGTTCATGGGAATGAGTAAAAAATAACTTAAAAGAAAGCTCTGATTTCTTTCATGCCACATGCATTATAGTGATACACCAATTTTCTTCATGCTCAGTCTAATTTTAGAAGAACAAGAAAGGATACCAGCAGCTGAAAGTAGGCTAGCACACTACTCAGGGTGTTTGATTTATCCTAGAACAGAATATACTCATGATAGCTGTGATAGAGTAAGAAATGAAGAGGACCTAAAGATGTTAAGATCTACCAAAATTAGTATTTTCCTCTCAAGATAAGCCTTACTTGATTGTTTTATTCTCAATGAGATTAAAAGTTTCAAGATACCAAAAGGGGTGAAAAGGGTGAGTTAGAAGATTTTTACTGGCCCATATGCTTTGCATCAAACAGTTGTAAGTCTGCTTCAAGCCTTCTGCCAAAGGGATCACTTCATGGATCACTCAGTCAAGGACCTGAGTTAAGAATTTGATATCACTTGAACAAAAGCAAAAGCAGAGGGTTTTCTTGCAGCTGGCCAAGATTAGAGGGTATACCTGGGTTCTACTGATTTAAAATCTCCTACATTTGTTGAAGGTTTTGTGGCAAACAGACTTTCTTACCACATTTTAGATATTAAGATGCTAGACTCTACTCTCTAAAAAAATACAAAAGAAGTTATAATTTTTGACCAAAGAGACCCTGAGCAAGAGACTCTGCAGGAGTTACATTTCACTGTTTGGGATATCCTTGTTCTAAAAGGAAAATCTAATGTTTAGGAGGTTCTATAACTTTCCCAAGCACCTCCTTAAGTGGTATATGGTATGCATGTGTAAGTATTCATGTTAATATCTTATGGGTGCATGTATCTATATTAGCTAGCCACCTTGTCCTGGGATCTGCCTGTCTCCATCTCCCAACTGCTTGGATTGCAGGTGTGTATACCACACCCAGCATTTACATGGGTCCTTGGGATTTGAACACAGGATTCCATACTTGTGAGGCAAGTGCTTTATTGACTGAGCCATCTCCCCAGCCCAAAATCCCATATTCTTACCAAGTTTTAAAATGTGTTATCTTAGAAAGTCTATACATATCTTTTACATTCGTGCATGAAAGTTCATTTCTACTGAGATTAGATCAATTTATAGTGCCTTTGTAATTATGTAGCTATAAAGGAATCAGTAAAAACAGGTAAGTATCTGTTACAGAGCTTATAGCCCCACTGAAAGGATTCCCACAGAGCAAATTTGGCAATGTTGTCTACAGCAACCAAACAAAATATAGTGAAAGGGAGGAGGAAGGAAAATTAACTACCATTTTTGAGTGCCCACTATGTTCTGCAATTATACAAAAATAGTACTTAAGTATTACAGCAAAATGGCACAAACACTGTGTACATCTAATTTATATAGGTTCAAATACTACTTTTGGTATTTGATTTTTAAAGGGCTTATATTACTTATTTAGTTGCTATGATGAAATGCCTGACAAAAGCAACTTAAGAAAGGGCTGATTTGAGCTCGTAGTTTAAGGATATAGTCTTTATGGAGAGGAAGACATGGTGACAAGAGTGGCTGTAGCTATGATGGCAGGAGTGGAGTGTGAGAGACCTGACCATATTGGGCCTGTGATCAGGAAGTAGAAAAGGAATGCTGGGGCTCAACTCTATCTTTCTCTCTTGTTTCAGTCCCAGACCCCAGCTCCTAAGAGGGTACACTCAGGGTAGATATTCCCTCCTCAGTTAAATTTCTATGGAGACACCCTCACAGACAATGTCCAGGTTGTGACTCTTAGATAATCCCAAATTCAGTCACATTCAGTACCAGACATGTATTCCCTCCCATAGAGCGAGTCTCCAGTCCAATTAGAGAGGAGCTAGATTCTCCCATAACAGACATGCCACTATTGCACCTGTTGACTCTTGGCTTGGCTGGCCAAACTTGAGGCTTGCAGTGTCCAGTGTTTACACCACTAATGGCTTCTGTTTCCCATAAGACTACATGCACTGCAGTGTTTTTTTTTTTTCCCAACTTTCTGTCAGCTGGTCTACCAGGAGAATGTTTTCAGTTCAGCCCCAGTTTGATTTCTCAGTGAACTACTGCCCAGGCATACGGAGTCTTCAACAATAGGGTCTTATCATCTATTCCTGGTAGGAAACCAGTAGCCTTGGCAATAGCCTATAATGTTTTGGGAGCATCAGGGACCTCCCTGGCCAACAACTCATGGGAAGGTATTTCATCTCTGGCACTGAAATTTTTCTTATAAGAGTATATAGCTTCTGGGTGTGCAGTTATCCAAAAAAGTAGGTTATGATGTGGCTTATTCACAATATCTTGAATTTTGATTACCCCTCCCCCACACTCCTGTTACTTAATCTCTTCCCCTGACCTTGCTTTGGTCATTCAACCTGCAGTAATCTCTTTTTTTTAAATTTTTTTATTTTCTTCCAGTAGTAGCCAAGTTTCCAGTCTTATACTGAGGTCTTTGATCTATTTGGTCTTGAGTGTTGTGCATGGCAAGATATATGGATTAAGTTTCAATTTCCTGCATATGGTTATCCAGTTTGTCCAGCACCATTTGTTGAAGATGCTGTCTTTTTTCCAGCCTATATTGTTAGGGCCTTTGTCAAATATCAAGTAGCTGTAGTTACTTGACCCAATGTCTGGGTCCTCCATTCTATTCCATTGGTCTATACTCCTGCTTTTATGCCAGTGCCATGCTGTTTGTATTACTATAGCTTTGTAATATAGCTTCTTTCTACTTTGTAATATAGCTTCTTTTTACTTTGCTGAAGAAGTTAATCACCTTCAAGAGTTTTGGAATGGAGTCTTTTGGGTCTCTTACATATACAATCATGTCATCAGTGAATAGAGTTAACTTCTTCCTTTCTAAATTGTATCCCTTTTATTTCCTTCTCCTTTCTTATTGCTTGAGCTAGGACTTCCAGTACTATATTGAAGAGCAGAAATGAGAGTGGACACCCCTGTATTGTTCCTGATCTCAATGGGAATTCCTCCAGTCTCTCTCCATTAAGTATTATTTGGGCTTTAGGAGCTTTATATATAGCCTTTATTATGTTAAGATATAAACCCACTATGCCAATTTTCTCCAATGTTTTGATCATGAAGTGATGTTGTATTTTGTCAAAGGCCTTTTCTGCATCTATCAAAATGATCATGTGGTTTTTGTATTTAACCTTGTTTATGTGGTGTATTACATTGACAGATTTCAGTATGTTGAACCACCCCTGCATTCCTGGGATGAATCCCACTTGATCAAGGTGGATAATGCTTTTGATGAGTTGTTGGAT
The DNA here is from genome assembly GCF_020740685.1 of Jaculus jaculus. NCBI lineage: Eukaryota > Metazoa > Chordata > Mammalia > Rodentia > Dipodidae > Jaculus > Jaculus jaculus. The sequence goes on from NC_059112.1 coordinate 66,915,216, forward strand.
TCAGTTTGCAAGGATTTTGTTCAGGATCTTTATGTCTAAGTTCTCCAGTTGTGTAGCACAGTTTGAGAACGATTATGTTGCAGTCAGGTCCACATTGCTGGTAGAAATCACCCAACCAAGAGCAGCTTGTGGACAAAACAGGGGTTTCTTTTGGCTTACAGGCTTGAGGGGGAAGCTCCATGATGTCAGGGAAAATAATGACATGAGCAGAGGGTGGACAACATAAGGTGGAGCATAGCAACAGGAGAGTGTGCTAAACACTGGCAAGGGGAAACTGGCTATAACACCCATAAGCCCACCCCCAACAATACACTCTCTCTAGGAGGTGTTAATTCCCAAGTCTCCGTCAGCTGGGAACCTAGTATTCAGAATACCTTAGTTTATGGGGCCACCTGAATCAAACCATCATAGTTCTTCCATGAAGGTTTGATAAAATTCAGCTGAGAAGCCATCTGGTCCTGGACTCTTCTTTTCGGAGAGGTTTTTTATTACCTTTTCAATCTCAATTGATGTGATAGGTTTGTTTAGGAAATTAATCTGCTCTGAGTTTAGCTTTGGTAGATGGTATGTGTCCAGGAATTTATCTCTTTCCTCCACATTATCCAGTTTTGTGGAGCAGAGGTTTTTGAAATAAGTCTTGATGATTCTCCTAATTTTACTTATGTCTTGTGTTCTCTCCTTTTTCATTTCTAATTTTGTTAACTTGAAGCATCTCTTTTTTTCACTTCATTAAATTAGCCAGGGGTTTGTCAATCTTGTTTATTATTACAAAGAACCAGCTCTTTATTTTGTCAGTTTTCTTAATTGTCTTCTTAGTTTCCAATTCATTAATTTCTGCTCTGATCTTCATCATTTCTTTCTGTCTGGAGATTTTTGGGTTGGATTCTTCTTCCATTTCCAGTGCCTATAGGTAAATGGTTAGGTTGTTGGTATTTTCCTTCTCACACAGAAGCCCAATCAACTGTAGCTAGGATTGACATATGAGGGAGAACATGTGGCACTTGGCTTTCTGGGCCTGGGTTACATCACTTAGCATAATCCTTTCCAGACCCATCAATTTTTCTGCCAATTTCATAACTTCATTTTTCTTTACCACTGAGTAGAACTCCATTGTATAAATGTGCCACATCTTCATTATCCACTCATCAGTTGAGGGACATCTAGGCTGGCTCCATTTCCCAGCTATTATAAATTGAGCAGCAATAAACATGGTTGAGCACGTACTTCTAAGGAAATGAGATGAATCCTTTGGATATATGCCTAGGAGTGCTATAGCTAGGTCATATGGTAGATCAATCTTTAGCTGTTTTAGGAACCTCCACTCTCATTTCAACAATGGCTGGACCAGATTGCATTCCCACCAGCAGTGTAGAAGGGTTCTTCTTTTTCCACATCCCCACCAGTATTTATGATCATTTGTTTCCTGATGTTTGCCAATCTGACATGAGTGAGATGGAATCTCAATGCAATTTTAATCTGCATTTCCCTGATGACTAGTGACATAGAACATTTTTTGTCTTGATTCTTTGCATTTCTTGTATCACAGTGTTGTGATTTTTACATCGTGAGTAGCTTTAATGTTTGGCTTTTCTACTAATCTGCAGTGATTTTAGATTTGGAAATCCAACTTTATGTACCTTCAGATTAGGAGTTTAAGGAGCCAAGTGTGGTTCTTGTATGCCAATCCAATTGCAGAAGTAATCTTAGGTGTTGAGTGCCGGGCTCCTTCCCAGTCAGATAGTGCCGAGGGAAGGACCAGGCCTGCTGGTTCCTCCCTAGGGGTTGAGAAGGATGATGAGCGTCAGACAAACCAGAAACCTCTCCTGGCCACCGGAGAAAAAACCACACTGAGTCGGGAGCCTTTTCGATGCAGGAACTTGCAGAAACAACTCGCTTTATTACTCTGAGCAGTTGCCTATATCATGTTGGGGACGAAGGCAGGGATTTTAGGATGTGGGAAGAGGTAAGGGCCAATAGTAAACTTTAACTATTGAAATGGTAATAACAACACATGGAAGTGGCAGGCCAGAAGCCATTAGGCGTCTTGCTGAGTCGTAGCTGGCCAGAGACAGGTCACCAAACTTTAGCAAGGCTCAGGAAATTCCACTAGGCCTCACACCTGGGCCTTTCAGGGCCAAACATCTCCCCCTTTTGTTTTTGTAAGAGCATTAGTCACTGTGGTCCCTGTCTTAGGTTGTCCCCCTCTGGGGATCTTACCCGTCATTGAGTACCAGGTGTTTAGCACGCTGAGAACCCACTCCATGGCCTGTCTTAGGTTGTCCCCTCTGGGGATCTTACCCATCATTGGTCACATGGAGGGCAGGGGAGGTGGCAGTGGGTATCTGATGAACTTAATTTCTGAGTTGCCAGCCTGTGATATCTCGACATGTTGAAGTTTTATTGCCTCTAGCCGCTGGTGAATAAATTGTGTAAGTTTGTTAATTACACAAGGCCCGACAGTGAGGATAAGGAGAAGGGGAAGGAGAGGGAGGGGTCCAGGTAGAGGGAGAAGGTAGGGTAAGAAGTCATGTAGGCCCATTCGCAGCAGGTTGTCCTGGGGGTCCCGTCATCTCCTCTCCAAGTCCTCCTGGAGCCTCTTAATCTCGTCCTGGATGATTCCCGATTTATTGGCATAAAAGCGGCATTTTTCCTGTTAAAACAAACATAGGCCTCCCTTTCTGGCCGTTAGTAGGTCTAGTCCTCTCCTGTTTTGTAGGACTACCTCAACCAGGGAATCTTGCTTCCAGGAATGATATCTACATCTGGGATTAAGGTGGCTGGGGCACAAAGGCCCGTCCAATTGGTGGGCAGAAAGTTATAGGCCATCTCTCCTCCACAAATATAAGCCATTCCAGAAGGTGGGCAGCGTTGAGCACTGGGCTCAGTTGTGTTAAAAGTACAGAAGGAAGGACGAATGTATCTCACATCTATACTGGAATTATTAAGGGAAAGCAAGGCCCAAATGCCCAGAGGAAACATTGGGAAAAGCTGGATGGGGATAGGGAAGGTGGCTGAGCAGCTTTTTAGGGTCATATGGACAACTGTACTGTAATTACCCGGAGAGGCCCAGATGGAGGCAAAGCCAACAATCCTCCGCAAGGGAGAGAGTTATTTAGTTTAGAAGGGTGAAGGACCATTTTAGGAACAGTCCTCAGGAGTGGGACACTTCCTAGAGAAGTGATTTTCAGTGTCCCCTTGTTGGCACAAATATTTTAGGTCTCTCGCTGGTACCCAAATCGTCTTTTTACAATGTTTTCCCATGGACAAAAATTGTATGAGCTTTCCACAAGTTTCTATCAAAAAACTCCTTACTGCTACAGAGTTTTTGTATTTTAATTACTTCTCAGTACAAAAGATTTTTAAGGCCAGCCAAATGGCTTCCAACACTGAATATACGTAATCTTGCTTACATGTAAGTGCTAATGTCTTGGTGCCAGAACGGCTTCCTGACACTGAATATACATAATCTTGCTTACTGTAGGTGCTATAGTTTTGCTAAAGCCTTGCTATAGTTTTGCTAAAGTGTTGCTGCCGAAAGCCCTGAGCTATGGATACAAGTCCAGCCAAAATGGCTCCTGACAATTTCCCCTTTTTTATTTATTATTTTTTATGAACCGGACCCCTCTGGGCCTCGGTGCAGAAAGACTGTGTCTGTCTTAGATTGTTCTCTACGATATTTAGGCCTTACCCATCATCGGTACATGAATTCCACCATTCATGCCGTCTTAGGTTGAGCTAACTCGAGAGAATCTTACCCATCTTTGACTACCAGCCTCTGTAGGGGCTTTTAGATAATGTCTCAGGAAGCTGGGGTCGGGTCCATAGCTGTATTCCATGTACTTCTGTATGGATATCCATAAAGGATCTTAAAAGGCATTTAACGAGTATGGGCAATAGACACAGAATGAGTAAAAGACAAACACCTGTAGCAGTAAAGCTTTCTATCCAAGAAGTGAGAGAATTTTATCTAGGCAAGGCAGACTTAAAAACAGATATTAAGTCATCAGCAGCTTTAGCTGAATCAAAAGTAAGATTCTTATTTTGTAAAGACAAAATCTCTGAATATAACTGAATCAGATCTAAGGAAATATTATCATGTGCCAAATATCTCTTAAATGTATTTTCCCAATGCTGTTAACTGTTATTATATTTTTTAGAAGTAACACAAATCCATCAAAAATCTATATGACACTCCAAATGAGTTTTAACCTTTAATTCTAGTATATAGAGCATCTAACCGGTGAAACTATCTAGGGTAAGGATCAAATCTAAGATCTTAAAGGGAGGTACAGTTTGAACTTTCTCAGGAACTCCTTTAAAGCTGTGAGTATGAAGGATAGTTAGACATTAAAAGTATAAGCCTAAAGCCTAAAGCCACAGCACACTTTAGGAACTCCTTCTAGTCACACTTTGTATGTCTTTAGATTGAAATCTGAAACCCACCATCACACCTTAAGATAAACAATTGACTATATTGGGGGCCATTTATTTAAACTATCACATTATGCTCCTGAAGCCCAATAGATTTATAACCATCACACATTATAAATTGTTAGAAAAAATTAAAATATTTAGGTTAAATAAGGCCCTTTTTAGTTGGTCATGTGGGGGTAAGGATTCCCCCTTTTGTTTTTGTAATTGAGACTTGAGAGTTTGATTATGTCTTTTTTTTTAATATTTTTACTTATTTATTTGAGAGCAACAGACAGAGAAAGAGGCAGATAGAGAGAGGGAGAGAGAATGGGCATGTCAGGGCCTTTAGCCACTGCAAACGAATTCCAGATGCATGCACCCCCTTGTGCATTTGGCTAACGTGGGTCCTGGGGAGTCAAGGCTCAAACATTACAGGCAAGTCCTTAACCACTAAGCCATCTCTCCAGCCCATGATTATATCTTTTAATAATAGCCTGGCCCCGGGAGTTGTATGGGATGCCTGTGGAATGTGAGATTTTCCAGGTCTGGAGTAAATCTACAAACGCCTTGCTTATGAAAGAGGGGCCATTATTTGTTTTAATTTGATTAGGCCACCCAAGAGTGGTGAAACATTGAAGCATATAACTAATGGCATGTTTAGATTTTTTTTTTCCGGCATGTGCCAATGCCCAGTAGGCACAGGAAAAGGTCAATGAGCCCAGTCACCACAAGATGGCAGACGTCTCCCCTGTTCCCACCTGGGTCAGTCCAAGGGGGCCAAGTGGCAGTCTCCCAGAAGGTGGATTGCCCACCATTTCCCAGTAGGGGAGGGTCGGCACAAGCTGCCAGGAGGGGGACTATCTATTTAAATTACCAAATTTTGTCCCTGGCTCCCAATAGATTTATAATTATTATATATTATAAATTGTACTCAGTTTAATTTTAAAGGTCCCCACAGTCTTGACCAATTTAAGATATTAAGATCTGTAAAATTAAACAAGTTAAACACTTCTAATGTATAAAGGCACAGAGTAAACATTTTTAACTGGTATAAGGCATAGCAAGGAGAGACTAAAACAATGTAAATTGAACCATCATAACCTAAAATTTGTCTCAGTGCCTATAATTTTAACTTATTTGAGGGTTTTTTTTTAGCTTAAAATCTTAAGTCTCAGCCGGGCGTGGTGGTGTACACCTTTAATCCCAGCACTCAGGAGGTGGAGGTAGGAGGATTAAGTTTTAGGCCACCCTGAGGCTTTATAGGGAATTTCAGGTCAGCCTGGGCTAGAGAGAAATCCTACCTCGAAAAACCAAAACAAAAAAAAAAAAAATTTTAATTTTTTAATTTAATATCTCTAGCTAAACATATCAGTCTATTATAAATTTAACCTTGATTAAATTCTTTTTGGGCCTGGGCAGCAGTATGTAGCCAGCCCTTATGCCAGTAGCCCAGTTCCAACGAAGTCCCCTGTTGTCTTTCTTTCCTCTTAGAAAGCTTATAAGCTAAGCCTCGAAGTTTAATGCTGTCTGTACTTAATATTTTTAAACTTTTATCTGAATAGTCCATAAAATTTGGCTTACCACTCCAGAAGACAGCTTTAGTTGTAAGTATGAAGTCCATGTCTATTTTTTTAAAGCAAAGTTTCCAAAAGATTAACATCCACATGGTCAGGTTCATCTCAGCTTATCAGACAGCTTAGGTTTGCTGAGATAAACTTCCAGACCAGGTACAGTTATGGAGGAAGGAATATTTACTGAAGCTTACAGATCAAGGGGAAGTTCCATAATGGCAGAAAAAGCTGGCCTGCCTTCCAGGCCCAAGCAGAGGGAGAGAAGCACAAGCCTTTAGAAATACAAAAGCCGATGGCAAACCGAAGGTGAAGGGAAAGAGAAAGGGAACAAAGAGATGTCGACAAGTAAGTACAGGTTAAAGAAGCAAAGTGTAGTGCACTAAATATGAAGACTAACTCACAGCTCATGAGGGTACGCTCACCCGCACACACCAATTACCTCCTCAACGACTGCCTCTCACAGCGTGCACTAGTCTTTCAGGGTCCCAGAGCCTCACGTTAAGCGCCAGATGTGGGGCTCCTTCCCGGTCAGGTAGTGCCGAGGGAAGGACCAGGCCTGCTGGTTCCTCCCTAGGGGTTGAGTAGGATGATGAATGTCGGATGACCCAGAAACTTCTCCTGGCCACCGGAGAAAAACCACACTGAGTCGGGAGTCTTTTCAATGCAGGAACTTGCAGAAACAACTCACTTTATTACTCTGAGCAGTTGCCTATATCATGTTGGGGACGAAGGGGAGGATTTTAGGATGGGGGAAGAGGTAAGGGCCAATAGTAAACTTTAACTGTTGAAATGGTAATAACAATTAACACGCGGAAGTGGCAGGCCAGAAGCCATTAGGCGTCTTGCTGAGTCATAGCTGGCCAGAGACAGGTCGCCAAACTTTAGCTAGGCTCAGGAAGTTCCGCTAGGCCTCACGCCTGGGCCTTTCAGGGCCCAACAGTTGAGTCTGCCTGCTGTTAAGATATTCTATTGGGCTGGGTGGAGCAATTTACTTGCAAATTCTAAAATTCAACTGAACAATATACACATTAAAAACCTGCACAGAGTATGTAATTGTGGGGATTGAAACAAACAGATAACCTTAAAAGGCCATAATCCCTAAGGGTGTGTGTTGCTCTACACCCTTAATCCTGTCTGCTGGTAGGTTGATACTTCTTTTCTGAAATTTGTTCCAGGTCAGCCTGGGTCTGAATCAGGACTTGCCCCAATTATGACAGAAGAAAAAGACAGAGGCCCTAAGAATATGAAAGCATTAAAGGCAATAATAGTTAACCCCCAAATACACCTTAATTGAGAATGATAAAGCCAACCAAGAATATGAAACCCATAACCTGCCCTGACATGAAAAGAGAGGTTAGCACTTCCAGTACAGGCATATGTACCTGCTTTTTTTGTCAGTTGGCTTCATTACCTTTTGGTGTAGCTTCCAATATCACCAATGCTGAGTGTCCATCCTGATCCCTCTGGGTTGTGCTGTGAATCTGGTGTTCTGATCAGCTGTGCTGGATGCCCTGCTGCTGAGAGTTGAATGTGTTCTCCCAAGGGTCATGATTCTGTTGGTTCCATCAGTTAGTTGGTGGATGGGAGAGTGAAGGAAGCCTGGAGTTGTACTGAAACTGCTAATGTCATCTCACCTGTGTCCCACTATCTCCCCTTCGGATTTCTTGACTTTATCAGGAAGCTGATGAGGTTGGAAAATCCCCTTGTTCAATCTCCTGTAGCTGGGCAGGCATGTGGATCCACGTGGGTCCAGGTCTGCAAGCTCTTTGGTGGAATTCTGGCCGATTTCCTCCTTTCTGATAGATCTTGGTCTCTCCTGCTTCACTTTTCAGATGAAGAGTGTATTTTGCTGTGGTTTTGCTTAAATCCCTCTCTAGGCTGGATTGATATGACTCCTATGCAGCCATCTTACCCAGAAGTACCCGGTTTTTTCTAATTTTAATTTTTCATCTATACTGTGTAAACAATGAATCCTCCTGCCCCTTTTCACCAACCTTCTTGTTATTTTAGCATTGTAATGAGTCATAACTGTTACTCCAAAACTTGACATACTGAAACAACATTTCTATGCTGAAGAGATGGCTCAGCATTTAAAGGTACTTGCTTGCAAAGCCTGTCATTACAGGTTTCATTCCCCATTACCCACATAAAGGCCACATGCAGAGTGGCACATGCATCTGGAGTCATGTGTACCTATTCTCTCTTCTCTCTCACATATACCCTCAAATAAATGAATATTTGTTTAGAACAATTAAAATTGAGCACAATTCTCAAGAAACCCTCATCTGTCCTTTAGAGTTTATAACTATTTCAAAGTTCCTCTTTCTTTCTTTCTTTCTTTCTTTCTTTCTTTCTTTCTTTCTTTCTTTCTTTCTTTCTTTCCCTCTCTCTCTTTCTCTCTCTCTGTCACTGTCCCTTCCCTTTGTCCCTTTTGTCCCTTAATAAATGCATCTAAATCTGTATTAAAACTTTTAAAATAAATAAAATATTTCATATCCCTTTTTTGGGCCATTTCTTTTTTTTTTAATTAAACAAAAATATTTATTTGCAAGCAAAGAGAGAGGGAGAAAGAGAGAGCAGGAATGGGCACACTGGGACTTCTTGCCCGTGCAAATGAACTTCAGGTGCATGTGCCAAGCAAATAGAAAGAAAGTACAAAAGCAAAGAGTTTGGAATTATTAAAGTGTAGACCAAAAGAGAGGTCGAAAGGGGATGGATATGCTCATCTGACTACCAGAGACCACAGGTAGGATGACTTTGGCACCTAGCTAGAAGTATGATGTGGCACATGTCCAGTGAGCACATGCTGCCTGCCCTGCAGAGCTGGCGGCCCTCCTGTGCTTCAGTGGATGATGGCTAAGTGAATGACAGCACATACTGTTCCCATGATGGAAGAATAGGCAGCTAGATAAGGCACACAGGTGAGCTCAACAGAGCTCCAAGGGACATAAAGATCTGTATTAAAAATATGCACATTTTTTAAAAAGAAACTATCTCTTGAAAAAGGTGGGTGAGAAGCAATCATTTTGTTGTCTGTAGACTTTTATTTGGAATCCATATTAAGTGCATTCCCTTTAGATATATTAACTTTTCAAAATGTTAAAGGTTTTCTAAACATAAAAGTAGACAAGCAGTTGCCTTTGGCAAAGGGCCTTGGGGTGGGGAAAAGTGATCAGGAAATGACTGCTTTTTTTTTTTTTTTAATAAATCCTAGTGTTCTATTTGAATGTGAAAACTAATGACATGTATGTACTTGATGAGCAATTTTTAAAAGTTAAAAACAAAACAAAACCAAGGCTGGGTGTGGTGGCTATGCCTATAGTTTTAGCACTAAGGAAGCTGAGGAAGAAGGATCACTGTGAATTCAAGCCAGCCTAGGCTATAGTAGTTTCAGATCAATCTCTGGGCTACAGTGAGACCCTGCCTCAAATATAACAACAACATGGAACACTCAGGAGTCATAGATTGTTACTAGAAAATTTTCAGTGCCAGGAATGGGATACTTTCCAGTGAGTTGTTGGTCAGGGAGGTCCCTGATGCCCCCAAAACATATTAGGCCATTGCTGAGGTTGGACCATTTCTTATTTCCAAGTTTGTAGTAGGAAAGTATCTCCATAGGTAGGATTGAAAGTACTTATGGCGAAATTTTTAAAAGTTAACAGGAGGAAGAGATAGCCTGTACTGCCCCATAGTCAGACAATTTGTTAGTAGTTAAGTACGTAAAATGAAGACTGTATTTTTAGCCAGGCATGGTGGCACATGAGGGAACTAGAGATAGGAGGATCGTTGTGAGTTCAATGTCAGCCTGGGACGAGAGAGTGAGTTCCATGTCAACTTGGCTTCAGCAAATCCATTCCTTGAATAAAAAAATAATAAAATAATAATAACAATAATAATTTCTTTTAAAACATCTATTTCCAAGTAAAGAGTGAGATAGAAGAGAGAATTAGTGTGCCAGGGCCTCCAGCCATGCATACTAACTTCAGATGCATGCACCACTTTATGCATACTAACTTCAGATGCATGTACCACTTTGTGCATCTGGCTTAATGTGGTGGTGGTTTGATTCAGGTGTCCCCCATAAACTTGGGTATTCTGAATGCTAGGTTCCCAGCTGATGGAGATTTAAGCATTAACACCTGCTGGAGACAGTGTATTGTTGGCTGTGGGCTTATCGGTGTTATAGCCAGTTTCCTCTTGCCAGTTTTTTGCACACTCACTTATTGTTATTGTCCACCTCATGTTGGCCAGTGGTTGATGTCCATCCTCTGCTCATACCATCATTTTCCCATGCCATTGTGGAGCTTCCCCTCAAGTCTGTAAGCCCAAATAAACCCTTTTTTCCCTAAAAGCTGCTCTTGGTCAGGTTATTTCTGCCAGCAATGCAAACCTGACTGCAACATGTGGATACTGAGGAATCAAACCCAGGTTCGTTAAGCCTTACAGGCAAATGCCTTTACTGATAAGCCATCTCTTCAGCCCAAGACTACATTCTCTTAAAGTACTCAACTTACTTTTATTCTTTCTTAGTTGAGAATAAAAATCATCTTGACAAGAATTAACTCTAGAATCTCATGGATTATACTGTTGACAATTTTTTAAGAGACATGGAGAATAGTTGGTGTCAAAGAATAGAAATGTACGCATGTTTACTACTAAATCCAAAGCCAGGGAGAAATCAGAATAATAACATAGAGTGATAAAAATCCAAAGCCAGGGAGAAATCAGAATAATAACATAGAGTGATACTTCCCTCAGTAAAAAAGGGTCAGAGGGGGGGGGCTTTGTTGGTCAAATCAGAGTTAAATGAAACTTTAGCCTCCCAAAACTCTAGTTTGAGGTACTTCTTGCAGAAAACTTCTCAAGGTAAATATATTAAGTTATAAGGGTCTTATAAAGTAAGAATGAATTATAAGACACACTCAACAATAAGCTTTATTAATCCAGAATTCTGAAAGAGCTAATGCTATACAGTTTTGCCTATAGAGGGACATTTAATTGTAAGAAGAAGATAATATCTGCTAATTTGTATCCACTAAAAATAAACAGTACTATAGATGTGCTTTCACTTTAGAAGGAAGTTGTCAGAGAGCTATATGAGCCATGACTAATGCATCCTCTAGAATAAGGAAAGTTATAGTAGACTGTATAGGCCTACATTTCATACTCTGCAATCTTATATGTGTCAGGTACTGATACCAATTGCTGTTTCATCTTTCTGAGAAGTGACGGTCTTTATTTACATGCTAGAAAGATAGCTTTGGTTCAGTTAGACCCTCTTCTCCATGTACTAAAAGTTATTTCTCCATGGAACTTAACCCTTGTGGGGCTAGAGTTTTGGCTCAGTTGGTACAGTGTTTGTCTAGAAAAGCATGCATGGAGCCCTGGTATCCATCCCCAGCATGGCATAAACCAGGCATAGTTTGCTCATACCTATAATCCCAGTGCTCAATAAGTAGAGGCAGGAGGGTCAGGAGTTTAGGTCACTATCAGCTACATAGCAAGTGAAGAGAGCTATTGCCTAAGTGTTGTTATAACAAAGTATGCAGGCCGGGCGTGGTGGCACATGCCTTTAATCCCAACACGTGGGAGGCAGAGGTAGGAGGATTGCCTTGAGTTTGAGGCCACCCTGAGATAACATAGTGAATTCCAGGTCAACCTGAGCTAGAGTGAGACCCTACCTCAAAAAACCAAAACAAACAAACAAAAGAAGTATATGGGACTGAATAATGTATAAAAAAACAGAAATTTATCCCCGTTAGTTTTAGAAGCCAGAAGTTCAAATTCAAAGTGCCAGAAAGTTCATTGTAAGGTGAGGCCAAGTTTGTTCTCCCAAGATCTTACATGGAAACACTATCCTCAAAGGGCACGTTTGGAAATGCAAAGGTACATTTCCCTCGAGCACTTTCATTAGGAACTAACTCAGGTCATGAGGGCAGAAGCCTTACAACCTAGTCATCCTGTTGTACTGGTGACTCCATTTCAACACAAACTTCTTAGTTGCTACAGCTATTCAAACCATAATAGCAATTGAGACATAGGTTATATGATAATGAAAGTCCTCACCACAAGCCTCCTCTATCTACTATAATCCATGGTGACATTAATCCCTTTGTTCATCACAGCTGAATTATTAGGCTGCTGTTATGGACGTTGGGATGATAGCTAGTACTGGACACATAGCAAGTGCTCAAAAAACCTGCATCCTCATTGACCTAGAAGAAGCCTGTGGACAGTTATAGTTGGTTACTCAAAATGCACCAAAACAGAAATCTTGAGAGCTGAACACTAAAATAGATTTAAAACACACCCACCAAAGGTCAAGGAATTTTGTGGGAGAGTGTGTGGGGGTAGACGATTGTAAGAGGCACAGGTTAGGAAGGAATATCTAGAGATACCTCCCCCCACAATGACTGACTGCTGCTCTCATAACTCATATCCCACAATCCCATGGTGAATACCAGCAATCCCATTGAGGAAGGCCCTCAGTGGAGTGAGAGACAGAGAGGAGGGAAATGATAGTACCAACACATGTGTCCATATGAAGTTCCTACCTAATAAAAAAAATACAGGATAGTGTTAGTATTATCCAGTTTTTAAAATTAAAACGCTGTGTGTGTGTATGTGTGTGTGTGTATACGTATACACACACATACATATATATAATCAGTGTGTGTATACACATCTTTTTATAGGCATATGGACATTATATCCATGCTTATTCTATAATACATTTTTTGAGGCAAAGTCTTGCTTTGTAACCCAGGCTAACCTGTATCCTCCTGCCTCTACCTCCTGAGTGTTGAGATTATTAGTGTATCTTTCATTCTCATGAGTGAGATATACATACAGACAGATATTCACCAAGCACCTTCTATATGATAAGAACTGTGTGAGGTATGAAGGCTGTGGCATACAAAAGAAATATAGACCGACCCAATCAAAGCCTGAGAGAAAAAGGTCAAATAATCATAAAGGTCATCAAATTCAAGACTGTTAAGCTTGTTATGAAAGAAAAGTTCACACAGCTCATGGAGAAGCTGCTGTTACCTGGTATTGGGTATCAAGAACTCTTCACTAAAATAGAAAGTTTAACTTGAAGCCTTACCAATAAGCTAAATTACTCTAAACCAGAGGGAAGATGAGCTGGAGAGATTTATTAGTGGTTAAGGCCTTTGCCTGTGAAGCCTATGGACGCATGTTCAACTCTCCAGATCTTATGTAAGCCATACGCATAAGGTGAGGTAAGTACAAGGTTGCACAAGGTGGTGCATGCATCTGGAGTTCGATTATAGTGGCTGGAGGCTCTGTTGTGCCAATTCTCTCTCATGCTTACTCTCTCTCTCCCTCTCTCATTAAAAAAAGGCTTGCCTCGGGCTGAGGGGATGGCTTAGCAGTTAAGGCGTTTGCCTGCAAAGTCAAAGGACCCTGGTTTGATTCCCCAGGACCCAAGTCAGCTAGATGCACAAGGGGGGTCGTATGCATCCGGAGTTCATTTGCAGTGGCTGGAAGCCCTGACACCCATTCTTTTTCTCTTTCTCCCTCTCCTTCTTTCTCTGTCAAATAATAAATAAACAGAATTTTTAGGTAGGGTCTCACTCTAGCCCAGGCTGACCTGGAATTCACTCTGTATTCTCAGGGTGGCCTCGAACTCATGGCGATCCACCTATCTCTGCCTCCCAAGTGCTGGGATTAAAGGCGTGTGCCACCACGCCTGGCTAATAAACAGAAATTTTAAAAAAGGCTTGCCTCAAAAAAACAAGTCTGGCTGAAAACTAGATTGTGGTATATTATATACATGTGTGAAAATGTCATAGTAAATGTGCTAACATAGATGGTCTAGGAAGCATAGATGAAGAAGGTGATGTAAACTCTGGGCTTTGAAGGCAGAAAAAACTTCTTGGACATGCTGTTTGGGGGGAGCAGATTTACATGGAGTAACAGTGACTGGTGTTTAATTATTTCAGTGTTCTCTCCTTCACTTGACGTTTTCTATTCTTAAAGTTGAACCAGCTTGGTTCTTCTCCATAAGAAACCATCTTATTATCAACACAGAGAGATGGGATCCCCCTACCTCTGTACTATTCTGTTTACATTCAAAATATCAAAAAGCAAGCTTTTAAAAAGGGGAATCAAACGCTTACCAGGCTACATTTTATCAGCCTTGTATTACTAATAGTGGTCTAGAGAGAGGAAGTATAGAGAATCTCCAGTACTCAAATTTAGAAATTTAGGACAAGTATATATCTAAGGATTTTAAGTGGTTATTATTTATGTAATTTGTAGAGCTGAGAGTTAAGTAACTTCAAGAGTTGTATGATATATTTCCTAAGTTGAAAAACAATTTTAGTGGTGTATTTTTGATGTAATTAGTCTAGTAAGTCCAAAATCAGAAAAGTAGAAAGAAAATTTTATTGCAATAAATGAATGGTGGACTAAAGAATGATACATGGAGGAAATGTATGGCATGCTCTTACTCTTTATTGTCCCAGCATCATCATTTGTTATTATAAGGTAAGCTCCTTAAGTTAGGCAGTATGATTCAAAGAAACAAGATTGGCTGTCTGCTTAGCATCATACTTCTGTCAAACATGCATGCTGCCAAGTACTTCTCTCTTCTATTCTTGCTGGTTAGGTCTAGATGTGCCTTTAAACTGTATATTTTATTGACATTTCTTCAAAGACTCAAGCTAGAACCAGATGATGTAGTGATTTATGCTCTCCTGCAAATGCACTTATAGTATTCAGCTGTACGTAGGTGATTTTTCTGGGCTGGAACAAAATAAAGACGAAAGCATCATATTAACTGTACTGTTTATATGGGTGCTAATACACTTTGAATAAAATCCTCAGTTACTAAGCATTTTTGAGTTCCGACAAAACAGCCTCATGACATTAATGGTATCTTTATAACCTTTTTAACTTCTTGTTTCTTTGACAGACCTGTACAGTAACAGCAATGGGTTTGCCCTTGGCAAGCAAAAATTCATTTTCAGAGGATAATCAGTATTTACTATTTAGATAACTGGCAATAAAATTTCTCTGAATGAAATTTTCCTGAGAAACTATAAGTGATTAAATTACTTTATTTTAATGGACTAGAAGAGCATGTAATAATGGCTTGTGGGAGCTTTGCATCCAGTATCTTGCTTCAATTTTTAGAAGCACAGAGCAACTTGTTTTGCTCAAATATGGGGCTTGGTAGAAATTATTTTCCACTGTATTATTGTGCTTATTATTGTTGTTGTTTTTCCTCTGAATTAAGTTTTTAAAAAAAAAACTGGAATAAGATATAAGTGTGGAAAACTATCCAGTTTTGAGGTCACATCTTTCTGGGATCATTCAAATAAATAATTGCTATCATTGTTTGAAGACTAAAAGTTGTTTTATTAGTATTATTAATATATTGTATATTTCTTTTTTGTGGCCAATTTAGCAGAAGACTTGTTTAGTGATTATAAAATTTGGACCTTATAAAATTCAGCATAACAAATTTTACATTAGTTTTCTGGAAAGGAAATACATAAGGTGTTTCATAACTATAAGACTTGATTAAGGAGCTTCTCAAGATGCCACTTAATATGAACTTTGTCAATAAGTGCCAACTAAGAAATAGAGTTTATGTTTCTTGATTTAAAATGTGAAAATATACATAAAATATATTTGATAATTCATACTGTAAACATTTTTCTTTTAAGACAAATCCATTATGGTCCTTGGTGTTGACAGCTTGAAGAATATCTTTCAAGGCCATGAATTTTGCCCAGAAGTACATCAAATTCAGTATTTTTATTGGCAGTCAGGATTTCATATTTGTTGCCATAATAAAATTGTGATTGAAATGGGACCTTGAGTATCCTGTCCTTATGTGAAGTACTTTGAATTTGCATATCACAAGATCCTAACTTAGGCACATTCATTTTTCTCTTAAGCCCTTGGCACTGACACTGCTAGCATTGTTTTTCTCTCCAGCAAATCTGTGCTCTTGGCACCTCTAAGTCCAAGGGACACTAGTCATGATAGTAAAGAAATGAAGAAAAACAATGACCTTTGTCTTTTCTGATTGGTTTACTACAGAACACTGCTACAAACTATAAAATATGTCATAATTTAGTTCTTATTGGGCCATCTGTTTGAATACCATGCTTTTCCCATGGACTACTAATAAATAGTGAAATAATGTAAAATAATAGCATGTTTGATGTTTACTTATATTTCTTCTCAGCTTTTCAGACAGAAAATCAAATTAAAGTTGACAGCCATTCTTTTAATGTACAGTTCTACTTTAATTCTGACAGTCCTAGAGGTATTGATGAAATAAACTTACTGAATGATAGCAAGGGTGTACCAAATCTCCACTTGCATTGTTGCTGTTTGTTTTTCAATACAACATAAATCCAGGCTCTCAACATTGCTTAGCATTTTCAGTTTATTCTCAAATCAGGTAATGAATATCCATGTTAAAAATATTAAGTGGTGTTTTTTATGTGGGTTTTTTTTTTTTTTGGTGTTTTCGATGGCTACCCAGCACAAGTTTTGTGTTAATTTTTGTATGGTTTCCATGAAGTAAAGATTCCCTAAAAGAAAATAACACTGTGATTATCACTTCCCTGTAACTGATCAGACTTTAACAGAAAAAGATGTTAATGTTTTCTTACATAAAATGTATTGTCATAAAGCTTATTCTATATAAATGGGGTTGGAGCTGTTTGTTAAAGTCTCCAGTTTCCAGTATGAATTAATGCCCTGATCATAATGCATTATCACTCAACAAAATGCACACAAAGATAAACTTTAATTAAATATTATGCTGCAATAATGACCTATATTTACATAACAGTGTTATATTGATCAGCATGCCCCCCTCCAACCTGAACAACAACTGTTGGTGTCTATGTTAATTCTATTAATTTTATGAACTTATTAAATGTTTAATACATGAAGCTCTTAATAAAATGTGCTGGACTTGAGGACTGACAGAATGTAATTTCATAACACTGTTCAAGGTTGCATAATATATTTTGGCATCCAGCTTCTCTATTAAACAGTTCTTAAGTTGGATTTTTCTTTCATTTAAAGAGATTTTCATTTTAACACAAGGAACTGGTGTCCTGGGTAAGGCTTTTACATGGAAACAAAGTAGCAGATTGAAGTGGTTTCAGGGCTTTAATCCCTTGATAAATTAGCCAGCAGGCTTGCCTTTTCATAGATGGGCTAAACAACAGGTTGATGCCATTTGGGCATTAGCAGTGAGAACCACCTGAGGGAATAGAGAATGAATAAGAAGAAATGTAGAATAGGAAGAGAAGGCATGGTCATTAGCTTTGACTAGATCAGGTAGCTATAGTAATACCCATACATGAGCCACTGTTTCTGATTGTTTAGGCTTCTTCTGCATAGTCTTAAATCCTCAAATTTACTTTTAAAGATATCATTACAGTTTAGTAACACAATTCTTTTCAGAATTAAGCCTATAAATATATCATATTATAAACCTGTACTTTTGCTTAAGTTAAGAAGAGAAATTTGAAGCTTTCAACTTTGCTTGAAGGTTGTTCTTTCTTTCTAATCCAGTAGAAGATATATAGAATCAATGGATTTCAATTTTTAAATAACACTGCCTATTGAAAAATAGTAAATAGGTATTTATAAACTATTATAAATTTATTTTCTTAAATATTTTCAATTTTTCTGGACTAATCACCCGAAAAAAAAAGAATCTTTGCCATGTTTCATTATGGGTATTGGATATTTTACTTAGATAATACAATCAATAAAGAATATCGAGTCTTTCCAGCACAGTTAAAACTTAATGGGAACCAATATTTAATAGGAACCAATATTTATACATTGAAGCTGTAATGAAGGAAAGTAATATGAAACTGAAAGAACTTTAACCTCAGGAAGAGCAAGTTTTAAAATTATATCGATGTTGCATGTTCTTTTAAAGTTCCTGAGGTAATTGGTACCTTGATATTGATAAATACTAGAACAATGCAATAATAAGGAAATTGATAAAAGACCAAAATCACTTAAATAATCTGGTACCCTATAAAGCCCTCTGTCTATGCTTTTAATTTTTCATTTAGCAGGGGGGATTTTAAGGATCAATATGAAGATTTGTTGATAATATTACATTTAATTAGAGTAATCAAAAACCATGCTCAGAGCATGACACCTGCCAGGGCCAGCTTCAAAAAGCGAGTGAGCAGCATGCATTAAGACTGTCTCTTGCGTGTCCACAAGCACTAATCTAGCGAAAGTCCCACATGGGGCAGCTAGTCAGCTATTTTATTGACTTTGATCTGGTTTGGGGGGCAGTTTATTTTCCCACAATGCCATTGATCAATGATTTCCTTTCAGCAGTGATGTAATTAAAGGGCTGTAGTTGGCTTCTGCTGTGTTGCCTTGAAATTTATTATTCTGGAGATTTAAGGAAGATCGATAGGGTGCAGTGGCCCGATGTTTAGACCTGAGCAGGAGGACCCTACTGAGAGTAGAAGGCGTGCAGAAAACAAGGCTTCAGGACATAAGCAAGATGTTTACCTGGGACCTTGAGCTGACCTATTCACAGCAGATCCTGTATAACCAGTAGTATTTTAGTACCTATTTTTATCACAGACTCAAAACTACTTGTCCTTTTGTCCCTGGGACTCTTACATTGATTTGTACAGTTTGTTTTAAATCAATTGAAATCAAATATCCCTGTTGTCAAAGTAAGAATTAAAATTTAAACATACTTACCAGAAATGATTATTTCAAATAACTTCATCATGAAGTAAGAATAAAACATAGTTGATTTTAAGTATATGAATATTTTAAAGATTAACTATAATCGGTCTTTAAAAAGTCACTCATTTGCCTTATTTTGTAACTAATTTAAGTACACATAGATTGTTTAAAATATGCACACACCACCAGGCATGTTGGTGCATGCCTTTAATCCCAGTGCTTGGGAGGCCAAGGTAGGAGAATCACTGTGAGTTCGAGGCCAGCCTGAGACTACATAGTGAATTGAATTCCATGTTAGCCAGGGCTAGTGTGTGACTTTACCTCAAAAAATCTAAAAACAACAACAACAAAAAAAAAAAACTGTAGCTAGTATTTGTAAGTGATCAGGACAATCTACATGAAATGAATTCGAGGGCCCACCTCTAATATCCCACGAGGTAAATTCACAGGGCCCACCACTAACATCCCATGTGAAGTAAATGCACATGGCCAGCATTAACTAGAAATTAAAAGTTGTCTCACAGCTCATATTGTTCAGTACGAAGGGAAAAACAATTTAGAGATTTGTGATATGCAAACTGTAGCTCAGGCTTTTATTAGCATGATTTAATGAAGTTGAAATAAGTTGCAAATAAAGAAGGTAGATTTAAGTTTCCCAAATGATTTTCTGTGGGCTTTTTTTTTCATCCATAAAAGTCTAAAAACAAAAGCCAAAATGCAAAAGCTATTTGCAAATACATTTGGAGATCCCACATGCTTCTTTTAGGAACTCTCAGTGTCCATCTGCCCACTGTAGGATTAAGAGCTCCTGCTTTTATTTTGCTGGACACACCTTACAGCTTTATTGGCCCTATGTCACTGATTTTGTGGAAGCTCATTTCAAAAGAGACCATTACCCTGAATTCTAATCCTCTCTTTGCTTTTCATTTCATGTATTGTTTTTACAAATTAAGTAATTTATCTGAGTCAGCTTTCTTACTTGTGAAATGAGGAGATTGCATTAGAGAGTCTAGCAGTGGAGAAGAAAGAATGTGCAATATCCCAAGAAACTTTCTCTAGATCGCATTCCATTAGATCACTTTCCTAGGTGGCTTGGCTTTGATACTTTTATCAGCTGGGTAATTGTGGCAGTCTTAAAACTTACTTTCTCTATTGGTTCATTTAACTGTCACTGTTGAGAAGTTATACTTAGAAATAATTATACTTAGAGATGAAAGAGAAAACAAGCACAGTTTATCACTTTTCTAAATATAGTCAGCAGTATCATATTAACTCTCCTCATAAAGGGGATAGGCTATCTAGCTGAGACAGAAATGTTAATGCAAACTTAAATAATTCACCTTTACCATAAACATTAATTTCCAAATAAAACTAAGACTATATGCCATAGATAAAAAATAAAAAGAAGCAGATAATCATAGCAAAGAAAAAAAGAAAATTAGAAATTTTTGCTTATATCTTAATTATATCCAATAAGCAGTTAGAATGAAGTAACATTTCAGAGCTTATTTTAAGGACAATGATGACCATATAAAAATAATTGATCTGTGTATGTGGTACACACCTTTAATCCTAGCTCTCAGGAGGCAGAGATAGGAGAATCACTGTGAGTTTCAGGCCAGCCTGAGACTATATAGTGAGTTCCAGGTCAGCCTGTGCTAGAGTGAAACCCCTACTTTGAAAAACCAATAATAATAACAATAATTGATCTGACATTTTATATATATGTGAGATGAAAGAAGCTCAAGGAATATGAAGAGTCATGCTTCCTGAGTTGATGGGCCAGAAGAAAACATGTAAACAAAGACATACAAAATGATAATAATGTAAGCAGAAGAAATGAGGTCACAAAAAATATATGAATGTGAACTTAAAAACAGTCAATGATAGAGGATAATAGCATTTTTATGTTTGATTATTGTTTAAGTCATGTATTTATTTATTAAAGCTTGTTGCTTGATTTTTCTTCATGGTACTCATCATTCCCTTACCTTTTATGTTATGCCTGATTAGTGGCTTGGCATTAGGCTTTTATACTAGAAAGTAATTTCCATAGCAGCAGAGATTCTGCCCATTTGTTCAGTGAAATGGCCGCATCCTCCTTATGGTCCTCATCAAAGATTATATACTCTTGACCTACAGGAAGTTAATTTTAGAAATAGAAGGTTAATGATGAATTGTCCTGTGAATAACAGTGATTTGGAAAATAAAAGGGGACAACTGAGCATGATGGTTTACTCCACACCAGTAATCCTAGCACTTGGAAGGCTGAGACAGAAGCATTGAAGTTGGAGGGCAGCCTGGGCCACATAGGAAGAAACAAAAAGTAAAATAAAGCAAATGAAAAAGTTCTTGCAATTTTGCTAATATATAGATTATAAAAATGATCAAATATGGGCTGGAGAGATAGCTTAGTGGTTAAGCGCTTGGCTGTGAAGCCTAAGGGCCCTGGTTCAAGGCTCAGTTCCCCAGGACCCACGTTAGCCAGATGTACAAGGGGGCGCACATGTCTGGAGTTCGTTTGCATTGGCTGGAGACCCTGGCGCGCCCATTCTCTCTCTGTGTCTTTATCTGCCTCTTCCTTTCTCTGTCTGTCACTCTCAAATAAATAAATAAAAACCAAAAAAAATTTCTAAAGAAAGATCAAATATAGGAGCGTCATGGACTGAATACTCTAAAACCTGTGCCAATGTTAATCTTTCTCTTAAATTGTTGGGTTAGGTATTTTTGTCACAGCAACAAAAGGCAAATGCAGCAATTCATCATTTCTTGAAGTAACCTTCAAACTCATTTCTCCAGTCTTGCTCCTTATGATCCATTCCCCACAAAACATCCAACTGATATTAAACTGTAGGTTGCCTCCTATAAAACCCATACCCCACCCCCCCCCCCCAAAAAAAAAGTCTTTCACTGTCTTCTAATTGCTCCTAGCACAAATTCAGAATTTTGTTATTTGTTTTTCCAGGTAGAGTCTCACTCTAGTCCAGGCTGACCACCTAGAATTCACTATGTAGCCTCAGGGTCCCCTTGAACTCAGAGATCCTCTTACCTCTGCTTCCTGAGTGCTGGAATTAAAGGCTTGTGCTACCACACCTGGCACAAATTCAGAATTCTTGTTTAAAGCTCAAGTCTTTGCAAGGTTTGTTTAGTCTACTCCTCCAGCCATATCTTAATTCATTCTAGGAAAGGATGATCACAAACTGAGTGTGGTGGTACATGCCTATTGTTCTTTGCACACTAGAGGCTGAGACAGAACTGTGAGTTCAGGGAGGGCTTGGGTAAGCTCTTGATCAACCTGAGCTACAGTAGTGAAACACTGTCTCAGAAGAGCAAACAGTGATTTCTGCCTGAACTCACATCCTCCCTCCACCTAGAGTAATTTAGCTTGTTGGTAAGGCTTCAGGTTAAACTTTCTATTTTAGTGAAGAGTTCTTGATATCCAGCACTAGGCAATAGTAGCTTCTCCATGAGCTGTGTGACCTTTTCCTTCATAACAAGCTTAACAGTCTTGAATTTGATGACCTTAATCATAATTATTTGACCTTTTTCTCTCTTGATTGGGTCTGTCTATACTTCTTTTGTATGTCATGTCCTTCACACCTCACATAGTTCCTATCCTATAGAAGGTGCTTGGTGAGTGTTTCTATCATCTGTCTTTACGCCTGTCTGTCTACCAGTCATCTATCTGTTTATTATCTGTATATCGTCTTTGTAAAAATGGTTCAACTTATTTATAGTTCCTCACACTGTTTTTGTCTGAAATTTTGACTGTGAACTATAACCCACATAAAGTAGGTAAAATAAAATCATAAATAGGTTGTAGGTTGTACTACCTTGACCAAGAGACACCACTTTGCCAGCCTGTCAGAAGCCCCCACATTCTTATTTATTTATTTGAGAGGTGGGGGAAGAGGAGAATGGTCACTTCAGGGCCGTCGGCCTCTGCCAACAAACTCCAAATGCATGTGGCACCCTGTACATCTGGTTTATATTGGTCCTGGGGAACCTAGGTTCTTTGGCTTGACAGGCAAGTGCCTTAACTGCTAAGCCACCTCTCTAGCCCATTCTTAATTCTTTGTAACTACCACTTTCTATTATGTCTGCTACTCATTTGCTTTTATTTAGAGTTATAGGAGGTATTTTATTATAATTAATGAATATTTATGAATTGCTTAATGCCCTACTTACATTTTTCCCCACGCCCTACTTACATTTTTCCTCTTTTAAACTGAAATCATGAAATGTATATTTAGGGGCTCCTTTTTTGTAGGTTTCACTTATGTCTTTGTAGCTGTAGTATGTTCATTCTATGCAGTGTAGTTCACTAAATGAACACTATAATTTTTAACCTTTCTCTCATTGGAATTTTAGGTTGCCCCAGTTTATAGCTGATGTATGCAAGGCTACTCAGAGCATTCTTGCAGGAGGCTGTGCTAGCGCACTTACACACTTCCATGTACTCTATACCTAGTATTTGTATTTTCAAGTCTACTAAGCACTGTCAAGCTTTTTGAAAGGGGTTATACCAATTCATTCCCTTAGCAATAGTGCCTAAGAGTTCTTCTCATTGCTCTGCCTTCTCCCCAGTACTTGATATTGCCTGACTTTTTTGTTTGTTTGTTTTGTTTTTCGAGGTAGGGTTTCACTCTAGCCCAGGCTGACCTGGAATTCACTATGTAGTCTCAGGGCGGTCTCAAACTCACAATGATCCTCCTACCTCTGCCTCCTGAGTGCTGGGATGAAAGGCGTGCGCCACCATGCTCGGCTTACCTGATTTTTTTGTTGTTGTTGTTGTTTGTTTGTTTGGTTTTTCGAGGTAGGGTCTCACTCTGGCTCAGGCTGACCTGGAATTTGCTATGGAGTCTCAGGGTGGCTTCGAACTCTTGGTGATCCTCCTACCTCTGCCTCCCGAGTGCTGGGATTAAAGGCGTGCGCCACCACGCCCGGCTCTGATTTTTTAAATATTAATTTAAATTATTTTACTTTTTAATATTTTTTGTTTATGTATTTGAGAGCAACAGAGAAAGAGGGAGAGAGAGAGAAAGAATGGGCACGCCAGGGCCTCCAGCCACTGCAAACGAACTCCAGATGCATGCGCTCCCTTGTGCATCTGACTAACATAGGTCCTGGGGAATCATACCTTGAACTGGGGTCCTTAGGCTTCACAGGCAAGCACTTAACCACTAAGCCATCTCTTCAGCCCAAATTATTTTATTTTTTAAATTAATGTATCTGGCTGCTAAAAAGGATTAACTACTTTTAGTGTTCATTAACCCTTTAGCTTTCTTATTTCACAATGTTTATTCCATTCTTCTATTCTGTCCATATTTTTCTTCTTGATAAGAAGAAATTCTTGTTCTAGTCTTAGGAGGTATTTTTATTACAAGCAGTAAATATCTATGAATGTCTCTTTCCACCCCACCTGCCACTTCCTCATTCATCAGTTTCAGAAAATACATTTAAGATATGAAACAAGAAAAACAAACCAGTGCTCATTATGTTGTCAGTGGTTACCCATTATTTGAACTCTTTTTCTTCCATTTTTATCCTAAAGAATTTTATGTGATAGCTAAAGGCTTAGAATGTGTCTTTAATGTTCATAAGAAAAAAATGACTCAATTTAATAAAGTTTTTTCTTTATTACTTTCCTATCTTCAGTGCCTAAATACCTAACTCAATGGCAACTGAATGCCTGGTGATCCAAAAAAAAAAGAAGAAGAAGAAGAAAAATAGGAATGACAGAAGGATGACAATAATAATACACATGATTTGAGCTTTTGGTTCTTATCTAATAATCATTAGTCTTGTATGATATAACTGATGAGCTCTGTTAGAACCATGAAGTATAATTGGTTTGAATATCATATCCGGGAAACAGGGTTTATTCTTTTACCTTTCCAAATTTTACCCACTCTCCAAAACTTACTCCATGTGTCACCTTCTTTTCAAAGTCTTACCTATGTTTCATCAGACTTAGAGCTGTGTTCTTCTTTTTCCGTATCGTAAAAACCTGTGTTATTCTGCATATGCACTTTCTCTTCCTGCCTCCTTTGCTGGGCTTTGTTTCTTCATAACTTTTGTATGTCACTCAGTACAACTATTGGGTGTTCTTTTAAATAATTATTTACTCTTGAAGACAAGAAGATCTTCTGTAAATATTTTCAGTATAGGTTCTATTGGGTTTCTTTCATAATTTCTTCACCAGTTAGAAGCATCTTCTAGCTTGGTACCACCATGATGGATAATTCTAGCACTCAAGAGTCTGAGGCAGGAAGATCACAACTTCCAGACCATCACAGGATGCATGGTAAGTTTGATATCAGCCATGGCTACATAGTGATATCCTCTTACAAAACAAGACAAAGACCTCTTCCATAGTTCCTGTGTTAAGTTCCTAGGTTTTGTTCTGTGGTGCTCATGATCAACCCAGGACCTGTGTGTGCTACAGGAGTATTACTGTTGAGCTATACTCATAGCCCCTTTAAAGATTTTACTTTGCATTTGGTTTTCGTGAAATATGGACAGTATTTTTCCGAGGGCTGAAGAGATGCATCAGTGGGTAAAGCTTATGTCATGTAGGCCTGAGATCAGAACCCCAAACCCATTCAAACCCTTGAACAGGACAGTCCTATAGAAAGATAGAATGCAGAAACAGTAGAATGTCAGAAGCTTGTGGGCCTGCAAACTCAGCATGTGTAGCAATGAACAACAAAGAGATCCTGCTTCAAACATAGTGGAAGGCAAGGACTGAGACTCAATGTTGTTCTCTTACCTCCACATATGCACATACATACCTGCATTCACACAAATACAGCCTGTAAACAGATACACAGGCACATACACAAAATGATAGTACTGAAAAAGTACATGCGTGTGGGTCAAGTATCCGTATCCAAATACTTTTGTTAAATTTTTTAAAATTCATTTGCAAGGGCATTGGGAAGAATATGGGCACGCCAGGGCCTTTTGCCACTACAAACTCCACATGCATATGCCACTTTGCATATCTGGCTCTATGTAGGTACTAGAGAATTAAACCTGAGCCAGCAAGATTTACAAACAAGCATCTTTAACTGCTGAGCAGTCACTCCAGCCCCTCCAAATTCTTTAGATCCAGAAATGTTTCAGATTTTAGATTTGTCCACCATTGGAATATTTGCGTCAACTCTACTAATTGAGTATCTCTAATCTAAAATTTAAAAATCTGTAAAACATATTTTTTAATTCACTTTTTTTTTTTTTGATATTCTGAGTCCCCCCTCCCACTAGTGCTGAAGATCAAACCCAGGGTTCTGCACATGCTAGCTAAGCACTCCAGCTCTGAGCTACATCCCTGGCCCTTGAGTGCTTTATTGTTTGTTTGCTTGCTTGCTTATTTATTTATCTGTATTTATGTATCTATCTATTGATTCACAACAATTCTCCTTCCTCAGCCTTCCTAGTATAGCTGTTAGGATTGTGAGCCACCATGCCTGGATTTTGAATGCTCTTTTTTAGAGCATTTTGGATTTTGGATTTTTGAGTTAGAGATTGTCAATCTGTACTGCCTCTTTTGGATTTTTGTAGTCTTCTATGGATTTGCTTTGGGCTATAGAGACCAACTCCTCAGATTAGTTTCAGCTCTGTAACTGGAGTACTAACAAAAGCTCCATGTGCCTCAGTTTCCTCACTAATATAAAGTAGCTAACTAATATTATAATTATATTTATGCAAAGCACTTAGAAAATTACTACCACATGATAGCCCAGTAAATCTTAGCTTGTTTTTGTTAACGTTATTATTATATAATAATACCATTTAAATTTATTAAACCAGAATTCACTGTAGAAAAAGAAGTTAAGCCAGGCATGGTGGCACACACCTTCGATCCCAGAACTTGGGAGGCAGAGATAGAAGGATTGCCATGGATTCAAGGCCATCCTGAGACTCCATAGTAAATTCTAGGTCAGCCTGGGCTAGAGTGAAACCCTACCTCTGGGGGGGGGGGGGGGATAAAGAACAAGAAGTTAAAAACTATTCACTGTTTATGATTTTTCTAAAGTCATAATTTTACACCGAAGCATGGTGGTTCACTCCTCTGAGTCTCAGCATTCAGGATACTGAAGTAGAAATATCACTGCAAGTTTGAGGTCAACCCAAACTATATATACATAGTGAGCTCAAGGACAGGCTGAGCTACAAAATGGAACCCTGTCTCTAAAAATAATCACTGTCATTATTATTTTATATATTTTTCTTCTTGATGATCAAGAGCTTGTCAAACCTAATATTTTATGTTACATTAAAATAAATTTTTATAGTTGGCCATGGATGTCTTCATCAGTAGTATATATATTTCATTTCAAAATACATAAACAGATTTGTGTTGATTTTTCCAGAGTAGTTTTGCATTGTTGGATGATTTTTTTTTTTTTGTACCTGGCTGGTTTTATTCTTTTAAAGTTAGTTTTTAAAACCATTGTACTTGTTTTAGCTATTGTATATAATCTGCACTTTACCACTTTCTGTTCTTTTTTTTTAAATTTAATTTATTAGTTTTCTTTTCAGCAAATACAGGCAGTTTGGTACCATTGTTTAGGCTCATCTATGATCTACCCCCTCCCATTGGACCCTCCTTGTTGATGTAAATGGGTCGTGCATTGTGGAGTTAGCCTACAGTTATTGGTACGATAAATGTCTCTGCATATCATGACCCAACATGTGACTCTGACATTCTTTCCGCCCCCTCTTCCGCAAAATTTCCCTGAGCCATGTTGGGTTCATTTTTGGTCTACTTCAGTGCTGAGGTGTTGGGGGCCTCTGAGGCTCTGGCTCTCTGATTTGGTAGGAGTTGATTTTTCTCTGTGTTGGTCTCCTTCCCCTTTGTGCTGGTATCCGGTTCATCAGGAAAACAGCACCCTTGCTTGTTTCACCAATTTTCTTTAGTTTCAGTCGGGCCCCTTTTGAGGTTTGTTGGGGCAGCTCTCTCCTTAGGATCTGCATCTATCTGAAAAAGAGAAGCAGATTCTCCAACGGAGAGTAAGTTAGCACCCGGAAAATTGAGATAACACTTTTTTGATAGAATTTAATAGGTGTAGGCCCTCTTGTACCCCATGATTAATAGTAGCTTGATATTGGAGAGTGGGCTTATGTTTGGATATGGTTCTGACTTGTTTCCCAGCTCCAGCTATGGGTCTCCTACCACTGAGGGGATCAGTTAGCCAAATCAAGAGCAGTTGGTTCCCCACCATGGCTGTGTGCCACTATTGCACTTGTGTGGGCATAACACCAGGTTATTTGTTGCTAATTAGGTTAGACCATGAGTTGCTTGGACAGATATTGGTCATGTCCCCCAGTCGCCCATGTAGCACCTTCTGGAACTAGACACACTGACTGTCTGGGGACTGACTCTCTCCTGGCTTCCAGCCATGCTGTTCAATTTTACATGTCAACTGCGTATGGAGTCTTCAGCAATAGGGTCTTACCACTGAGTGGCTCACGTTCTTAAACAGTTACTCAACCAATGGGATCATATGAAGCGGAAGAGTTTCTTTACAGACAAGCATACAATAAGTAAAGGCAATAGAATACCCACAGAATGGAAGAAAATATTTTCAGGTTATCCAACTGATAGAGGCCTAATCTCTAGAATCTACAAAGAACTCAAAATTCTAAACAATAAGAAGACAAACACCCCACTCACAAAATGGAGCACAGAGTTGAACAGGCAGTTCACAGAGGAAGATATACAAATGGCAAACACACACTTAAGAAAATGTTCATCATCCCTAATCATCAGAGAAATGCAAATTCAAACAACTATGAGATTCCACCTTACCCCAATAAGGATAGCAAACATCAAAAAAACAAATGAAAATAAATGCTGGCGAGGATGTGGAGAAGCAGGAACACTCATTCACTGTTGGTGGGAATGTAGGATGGTACAACCACTTTGGAAAGCAATATGGAGACTCCTGAAAAAGCTGACTATAGAGATACCAACAGACCCAGTTATACCCTTACTGGGCATCTACCCTAAAACCTTCAAACCACAGGCCAGAGAGATTTGCTCAACCATGTTTGTAGCGGTTCAATTCGTAATAGCTAAGAGCTGGAATCAATCCCGAATTCCATCACTAGAAGAATGAATAACTAAGATGTGGTATATGTACACAATGGAATTCTATACAGCAGTACAAAAATGACACAAAGAAATTTGAGGAAAAATGGTTGAACCTGGAACAGATCATTCTCAGTGAACTTACCCAATCACAGAAAAAAATCGACACATAGTCTCACTCATCTACAACACCTAACCTGAATCTATCCAAGATACCTTACATACCCAGCAAGCACCGCATGGACTAGACACTAGATGAATGGGGAGGGAGGGGAGGGCATCGAAGGGGGTGAGAAACACTAATCTGGACCCAAACAGCAATGGTACCATAAAATTCTACTTCCTAAAAGGCAGACCAAATGGCTGAACCTTCACTAGACCCTTACAGGAAACACCTGAACCACAAGACCACTGGAGAGGGTAGGATCAAGACTAACCTAAATCTTCTACATCTTCCCTCCCTCCCTCTCCCCCTCCTCCCTTTCTCTCTGTCCTCTCTAACTCTTGTATATTAGCTATGTTTTTCCTCATTTTCTTAGTGGGCACTGACCTTTAACCCCCACTACCAGCATGGGGCTATCATCCACAATGAGCTTTTGATCAGAGAAACCTACAAGTTTTCCTAAAGCAATGACAGACTTTTGTCAGAGTACTTGTTGGATGATTTTATCAGCTTTTTATTTCAAACTTTTATAGAACTTCTGTGTTTCTCTAGACTTATCCTTTATTGTATAATAAGGTATTCTAAGTATACAGGACACATGATCTTTTATCCTAAAGATCAGTGGGTATATTTCTCACATAGCTAATACTTTTTTTTTTTTTTTAATTCTGGCAATTGAACTTAGGTCCACATCATGCCAGGCATTCTAGAACTAGAAACACACACACACATATACAATCTACTTAATAATTTTATATCTTTCCTTCTTTCTTCCTCTCCCTTTATCTATCTA
Organism: Jaculus jaculus; assembly: GCF_020740685.1. Classification (NCBI taxonomy): domain Eukaryota; kingdom Metazoa; phylum Chordata; class Mammalia; order Rodentia; family Dipodidae; genus Jaculus; species Jaculus jaculus. The sequence goes on from NC_059112.1 coordinate 66,944,987, forward strand.
TCTACCTATCTGTCATCTATTTTTCTTTCTTTTTGAAGTACTGGCTATTGAAGTCAGGGATGCATAGATGTTAGATCCTCACTTTTTCAAGCTGCATATATAATGTTTTCCCAGCTGATGGTGTATTCTTTCATACTGAGAAATAACTTAGAGTTCTCAACACATTCCATGCTGTTACTACCCATTACTGTTGCAGTGACATCTGAGATATGACCTAGTATGTATAAAAACTCTTACATATAAGACTATCTTTAGGTGTGGTCCTCTTCATAGTTCCAAAGTTACATTAATGCCTTCATCACTCTGCTTTTCTACTTCACATAGAAATTTATTTTATTTCCTTTTACTTTCACCCCTGCTGTACCTTTTGTGTGGAAATCAGTACCTACCTACCTACTCTAAGGAAACAGTTTTGTGAGAGGGGAAAGCTATTACAGTTTCCTATAAAATACTTTTTTTAATATGTAAAAAAATGAAAAATACATTGATGATAAGGTCGTTTGCAAAATTTTTTAGTTCTGAGAGAACTTAAATTTGTTGAAGACATGCTATATCCCAGGTCCTGGGCAATTTACATACTTTAACATGTTTGATCATCAGATCATATCTGTAGGGAGATTAATATCTTTCTGTTCACATATACTTAATAATCATTTGCTCTTACTTATTCTTTATCCTGTAAATTATTTGAAGTATTGTATAGCAAAATAATAAAATGGCAGAACATAAGTTTTTTTTAAATCAAAAGTGAAATATATATGAATAATCTTCTAAGAGTAAGAAAAGCCAGACATGGTACCACAAACTTTTAATTCCACCTCTGGGAAGGCAGAAGTAGGAGGATCACCATGAATTTAAGAAAAGCCTGGGCTACAGAGTGAGTTCCAAGTCACCATGAGCTAGGGTGGGACCCTTTTTCAAAAACACAAAACAAGGGCTGGAGAGATGGCTTAGCAGTTGCTTGCCTGCAAAGCCAAAGGACCTCGATTCCATTCCCCAGTATCCACATAAGCCAAATAGGCATGTGGAGTTCATTTGCAGTGGCTGGAAACCCTGGTGTGCCCATTCTCATATGCTCTCTCTCTCTCTGCCTCTTTCCCTCTCTCAAAATAATTAATTAATTTTTTTAAAAAACACACAAAACAAAACAAGAAGGCTAAAAAAATAGATATAAAATTGATAAATATTCACCTATCCAAAGATCACCTTGACTTATTTAGTCTCTTGTCCGTGAATTTTTATTTTATTTTATTTCATTTTTAATTATTTATTTATTTGAGAGCGACAGACACAGAGAAAGACAGATAGAGGGAGAGAGAGAGAATGGGCACGCCAGGGCTTCCAGCCTCTGCAAACGAACTCCAGATACGTGCACCCCCTTGTGCATCTGGCTAACGTGGGACCTGGGGAACCAAGCCTCGAACCGGGGTCCTTAGGCTTCACAGGCAAGCACTTAACCGCTAAGCCATCTCTCCAACCCTTGTCTGTGAATTTTGCGTAAGAGTTTGCTTTTCCTACAAAGGAATTCTTGTATGGCTTTAGATGTATGATTTCTTTTAGCATTAGAAAAATTCAAGTATCTTTGTGATTATCAGTATCTTTTTACCTTTGTTATCATCACCATACAACTGCATGATATATTATACAATTCTTAGTGACATAATTGTAAAAAATAGAATGTTTCATGGATCTTTTTTATGTCTATAAATAAAGTCCAGGATGTGACCATAAAAATCCACCCAGTAACATCTAACCTGTCTGGAATGTATGACCCATGTAGATAACAGATGGATCTGCTTGAGTCTACTTAAAATATACTGTATCTAGACAAACAGAATGGGTGTGTTTTTTAAAAAGTGAGTCTTCCTGTGTATCTTCCTCCTCACCAAGGATTTTGGTAGTTAAGTAGAAGTCTTTTCAGTCTTCTCTGCTGAGAATAGCAGCAGTACAATTATGCAATGTGATTTGTTCAGTATAGACATTAAACCTTAAGAGATCAGATTTAAAAGTGACATTCTTTTATTGAAAGTAAGGAACCTACTCATTACCACCTCCTAAATACTTAATCCTGTCCCTGTACAGGAAGATAGGCCAAAAGGGCCATCCAGAATACTTGCTTACCCACTTCAGGATACACTCATGTAAATAAAACAGGTCTTAATATTTTATATCCTTGAGCAGAGCAAAGTTTTTCATACCATTTCACTCTTCACCTTGCTGATTACTTGGGTCCTAAAATACATTGGTAGTGTTTCCACCAAAGAGGAAGTTTGAGAAAAGTAGCTTTCCAAAGTGGCTGAAATTAATTTGCTCATTTTGTTAAAATTTCTAGATTAAATCATGTGGTACGACTCCTTTCTGCCATGAAAACTATTCAAAGCCTCTGTTTAGTTTTAAGCCTCTTCTCAACAACTTCATTATAATTCCCTGAGAGTGATCTCTATTGAATGGACTGAAAATACTGCTCTCCTTGCCATGGAAACAGACAGCCCATCTTCATCAAGGGGCTTTCTGAGATGTTACTGTGTTCTAGAGCACATCCTAAACTCTCTCGTATTAAACAGATGAAGTAAACATTGTACATATCAACTAAAGTGTATGCTTTTCTGAGGGAGGAGATGCTAGGGGATCAAACTCCAGGCCTTGAGTATGCTAGAAAAGTACTTTACCATTGAGCTACATCTCCAACATTCTGCTTTCATTGAGTTAAGTGACAAGTGAAAATAAGGCTTACTTTGAAAATGTTAAACAGAATTTTTAAATGGGAGCCTTCCATTAAGCACCCAGTAGATTTGGCCATGCTTTAATGAGTACTACAATGCAGTTGACTTGTACCAATTATATTTCTGGAAAAATATTAATTACAGAATGGAATTGTAACACAAATATACAAATGAGCAAAACATACTGTAACACATAGGCTTTTATTAAACTTTATAATGTATATAGTAAGAGTCACAAAAATATCACTGAACAATACTTATTAGCCATAATATATGGCTGGACATTTTATATTTTCACCATCAGATGGAAGGTGGATGTACCGGCCCTCTAGTATGATTGTGGGATCAGAAAAGAATGTACAGCTTGTGGACATTAGTGAAGATAACTGAAGTAAATATTTATTTATAACTAAACACTTAAATTCTACTTTTGTTTATGATTTATATCTTAAAGGAAGTGAAGAGTATAATGCCCTGACTCATAGTATTGATTGTACTTGAGTAACCTAAGCAGATCACATAGGCTACAGACAGTAAAGCCCATAAAAGTTGTTTTCCAAAGTGAAAGATGAGAAGCCATGATACTTACTATCTAGACTCATACAGTAATGGATATTCCTCCTTTTGTACCTCTTAAAGAGATTTCCAAATACAACACTTTTATATTGGTAACTATTCCCTCAAAATATAGTATTTTAATGATAAATATCCAAAGATGTAGTGTACATATGTGAAAAACACTTAGACACTGTAAATCTAGCAAAAGAAAAAGAAAAAACAAGAGAGGAGAACAATGCAACATACTCAAAATTCAGCCTTTTTGTTAATAGCAAGTTGTATTCTAACTTAAATTTGCAGTCCTTTGAAGTAGAGCAAGGTACTCACTAAGTAGTGCATACACTCACACACGCATGCACACACAACACATTTCATTCTTTCTGCCTGCCTCTTCCTCTCACTCCACTCCCTCCCCTCATTTCTTCTCATTGGCAAGGCTCTTAATGTCTCATCATACAAAAATTTGAATATATCACTTGTGTTGCCTAAAAAATGTTGTAATATATGTTAACATGTATGCTCATTGGTATATGGCACTTTCAGTCATTTGTTATCTCAACAAATGTCTAGTACCTAACCCTGTGCCAAGGATTGTGCTAGGTACTGCTCAAAAAAAACAAAACTGATTTTTTGCCTTCCAGCTAGAGGGTTAAATAGCAACTTAACTTTTTGTGAATAATGAAACAAATTTATTTTGTTGAAAGTACTAAAGCTTTTGCCAAAATTTACTTTGGCGTACTCTAAAAGTCATAATATATTAAGCCCATCAAACAAGTCAGAATGCTACAGTTCAATGGTTGCCTAAAGGACTGTGAATATCTCTCATACTATCATAGAAAGATTCCAGTTCAAGAACCATTAAGGTATTATTCCCTTTCTTGGCCACTGATTAGCTGGGTTTCACTGCACGTGTCATATAACTTGTCTTGGTCTCTGTTGTTCTTACTTATAATAATGAGAGATATGAACTAGGTGGTCTGTAAGATATTTTTCAAATCTTGAGAATTGTGTGATTCTCTAAATGTACAAATCCAATATTAAGTCTCAATATATAAATAATAGCTTTCCTGTATACCCAAAATTGTGCACTGTAAAGTACAATGCATAATGATCAAACGTATAAGTACCGGGCTGGAGAAATGGCTTAGCAGTTAAGGCATTTGCCTATGAAGCCAAAGGACCCAGTTTGATTCCCCAGGACCCACATAAGCCAGATGCACAAGGGGCATATGCATCTGGAGTTCATTTGCAGTGGCTAGAGGCCCTGGTGTGCCCATTCTCTCTCTCTTTCTCTCCCTCTCTCTCCTTACAAATAATTAAATTAATTTTTAAAAAATAGTGTAAGTGCAAAAGGCAGGTATGATGGCGCATGCCTTTAATCCCAGCACTTGGAAGGCAGAGGTAAGGGAATTGCTGTGAGTATAAGGCCAGCCTGAGAATGCAGAGTGAATTCCAGGTCAGCCTAGGCTAGAGTGAGACCCTACCTTGAAAAAAAGTATAAGTACAATAGTAACAAAAAAGTGAAGTGGCTAAAACAAAATCTATCACTTTATTTGAATGCTAATACAGTGACTTCTGTAAAAACAGATTTGTGATCAAGGGATAAGGAAGGATATCCTGAGTAAGACAAAGCATTTTAAATCAGTATTAAATAGTATAAAATAAATTGCTTTTGATAAAAGAAAGACACAGTTAACACAGTCAAAAACCACATTCTGGAGAGCCTAGCTGTGATGTATATAAATGACAAAGAAAAAGCATAAAGAATAAATAAAGCACACTTTCATTTTATACAAGTCAATAAGTAGAAATTCATGGCAGCATAGATATAGGGAGAATAGCTCCAGTAGAAGCCCCTCAGGTAACTGCGTACACACACACATACATGCACATACAATGTCATTTTAGATGAACTAAGTGATTTTTATTAATAGCCCAGTAGTACTCATGACATCAGTATGGTGAAATATTTATAGCTATTAATATGTGAATGTAATTATAATCTCAATATTTTCATATATTTGAAATATTTACATTCTTTTGTAAAAATACCCCAATGAGTTTATTAATGTAGAAGTCACAGAAGAGCTATTTTGGTTGAATGATGAAGCTAGAAGCCACACTGTAATGCACTGTCAAAGAAGTGAGACTATCTTTTTAAACAGTGTCTTCAAAAAAACTGTGTTTAAAAGAGAGGATTCAAAAACTAAGGCATCTTAGCCTGCTTTATGTTTTTTATGGACTCTTGGCACATCTCTTCTATTTAAGATCAGTCAGCTGAGCTGTTGGATTTGTCTCTCACCTCTAAAGTAAGTTATACAAAAATGAGTACTTCATTGAGAGATTTAGTCTCAATTTGTTAAGACGGCAGATCACAACTTGTGCAATAAGACTCTTTTCCTAGACAAGCTCAGTATAGTACACATGATTTTGAGATGCTTTTCGCCTATGTTACTGAAAGTTACAAGTGATTTGAATTAATGAAACCATATACTATATTATTAGAAGAGCTAATTCAACATTGTGAAAATTTCTAATTTCTCTAAATTTATGAAGTATTTTAATGTAGTTATTCAAAATTTCCACAGGAATATGTTGTTCATTTGTAACTGTGGTTTTGTCTGTATTTGTGTATAAAGAGACATAACAACAATTGTATTAAAATTTTAAGCCATGCATGGTGGCACACACTTTTAATCCCAGAAGGTTGAGGTAGGAGGATCGCTATGAGCTCAAAGCCAGCCTAAGACCTGCAGAGTGAGTTCCATGTTAGCCTGGGCTAGAGTGAGACCCTGCCTGAGAAATAAAGTTTATCTAGAAGAGTAATTTTTATAAATGTAGCCCCAAAATATAAATGTATGGCTGGAGGGATGGCTTAACGGTTAAGGCATTCACCTGCAAAGCCAAAGGACCCAGGTTTGATTTCCCAGGACCCACGTTAGCCAGATGCACAAGGAGGTGCATGCATCTGGAGTTCACTTGCAGTGGCTGGAGGCCCTGGTGTGCCCATTCTCTCCCCCCACCTTTCTGTGTCAAATAAATATAAATATAAATAAAATATAAATATAAAAAATAAATATAAATAAAAATTAAATATTTAGGGCTGGAGAGATGGCTTAGTGGTTAAGCACTTGCCCATGAAGCCTAAGGACCCATGTTTGCCAGATGCACAGGGGGTGCACAGGTCTGGAGTTCATTTGCAGTGGCTGGAGGCCCTGGTGCACTCTCCTTCCCTCCCTCTCTCTCTCTCTCTCTCTCTTTCTCTCTCTCTTTCTCTCTCCTTCCCTCCCTCTTTCTCTCTCTGTCTGTTGCTCTCAAATAAATAAATAAAAATCAATAAAAAAAACATTTTAAAAAATTAAATTAAAAATAATTAACTAAATATTTTTTAAATGTAAATATATAAGAATGAGGTTGACTTGACTTGGCCAAGTATTAAAATATATGTATTGCTGATGCCAAGATCACAAGTCAAATCAGTAACACATAATACTTCATCAAGGAACCAGATTGCATATGGAAATTTAGCATATAATAAGGTATGGTGCTTCTTTCATTTTCCTTACTCATATATTTATATCACATAAATTCACACTGTTCTGCTTTTCTGTATCTGCTTTTTAAATGTTTGTTATTAACAAGGTACTTTGTATGGATACATCATGTGTTGCTACCCTCTTTTCCCTCAGCCCTGTCCCCATTCCATTAGGTACACTCCTCAGTGGGGTTGCAGGTATTCCCCATGAAGTTGTAGTTTATGTGTTGTGGGAACAGTAGTTTGTTACTTTGAGGGGGGTGGAATGTCTCTGGGCATAATGTCTCAACCTGTGGCTCTTACAATTCCTCCGCCCCCTCTTCCACAAAATTCCCTGAGCCATGGTGACTGAGTTTTAAGACTACTTCAGTGATGAGCTCTTAGAGACCTCCGGATCTCTGCTTTGGTAGGTATTGAGTATCCTCAGGTTCTGTCTCCTTCACCCTGGTGCTGATTATCAGGTTCACCATGGAAGCAGCACTCTTGCTTGCCTCCCCATTTTTCTGTGGATTCAGCTGTGGCTTGGCTGAAGTGCAAGGGGTAGTTTATCTCCTGTGATCTCACTACCTTCTGAAAAAGAACAGATTATTCAATGGAGAATGAAGTTGGCTTAGTTTAAATGGGTTCACATTATTAATTTAGGGAGACTTTGATGTTAGTAGCTGCTCTTTTAGCCAAAGACTAGTGAGAGCTTGACACTGGAGAACATAGTCTTTGTCTCCATAGGATTCTGATCTGGTTCCCAATTCCAGATATGGGTTCCTTTACAATGAGCAGATCTCTAAGCCAATCAGAAAGCTATTGGTTACCCACTGAGGCTGTGTGCCACTATTGCACTGGCATTTACATCATGTCACGGTGTTTGCTTCTGAGTAGCTTAGGTTGCATAGACAGTTGTTGGCCGTTTTACCCCAGTAGCTCATTTAGCACTTTGCAGCATCTAGCAATTAGACAGGCTAATTGTCTGGGGACTGGTTTTCTTCCCGATTCCAGCCAGATCTCTCTATGCTCTGTGTCAGCAGCATATGGTGTCTTCAGCAATAGGGTCTTAGCTTTTGCCTCAGACAGGTAATTGACTCCTTTGACAGAAAGCTGTCTTGATTTAGGGACCTGGTAGGTCTTGCAGATCAACAGTTCAGTGCAGGTAGCAACCAATCTCTGGTACTAGGAGTTATAGGTCAGACATATACACACACAAAACGTCTTTTAAGCTTCATCCCACCCTTACCAGGACCCTACTTTTCAGGTGCCCCCCCCCTTGCTCCTTTTGAGGGTTATCTCTTAGGCTATCTCCAAGGATAAAGGTTTCTATGATATCAGTTCAGTATAGATTTTTTTTTTTATTTTGTATTTGTTTTCCCCCTTCCCCTCCTCTCCCTCCAAACCCTTTCATCTCTATTGTCTGGGCCTTGAGTTGCCTATCAAGTATGACAGCAAATCAAATAGGTCAAGGTTAGGAACCACCATGTTGCTTTGTCTTCCTGTGATTGTGTGAGTTTGCTGAGTATGTGTGTCTGCTTTTCTATCAGAATCACTTCCCTGATTTGTTATGTAATTTTAATTAGTATAATTTTATAGGCTACATAATATTTGTCCAGAAAATATACTGTTAATCACATGTATATAGTTGAATGTTGATATCACATTTCTGTTAAAGTTACATTCAATGACTATCTTCATGCATACGTTTTCATTTTAAACTTAGATGTCTTTTTTAAATTATGATATCATAGTATGAACTGTTTTTGGTTCTTGAGATAGACTACTGTGTTTTTGTCTGTGAAACTCCAGGTAGGAAAGCATTCAACATCAGCTCTCATTTGGAACATTATATTTCAAGGCCTTTTCCTACTAACCAGAATGGTAATATTGTTTACTCTGCTTTCCTCTCAGAAATGAGTCAAGTGTCTATTCAGTATTGCATATAGATTAAGCCTAATAAGACTTTAACCAGATTGTTTTAGCCATCTTTAGCTTACTGATTCTTTTGAAGCACCTCTGCCTTATACAGATTTCAAGTGATAATACATACCCATGTGATCGATAAAAAAGCTGAGTAGAAGGGCTGGGGAGATTGTTCATGGTTAAAAGGCACTTGCTTACAAAAGCTGTCAGCCCAGATTCAATATCCCAGCACCCATGTAAAGCTGTATGCAAAGTGGTATGTGTGGCCTGTATGCATCCATTCATACCATACATGCATACACACAAAAACATAAATAAGTAAATGAAAATTTTAAAAAATAAAAAATTGAAAAGTGGTATAGAAATAAGTTCACTTCATTCTCATCTTTAGTTAAAGGATAAGATTCCTACTGTTGGGAAACAGAATGCTAGCAAGAGGCAGACACTCCTCTGGAGCTAGACAGCCCAGCTTTAGATCTGGCTCTATTAAATAACTGTGGACACTGTGCCTCAGTTTCCTTAACTGTAAAATGAACATGGAAATTGCAGCCAATTGTTTTGAGCACTAATATGTGTAAAATATTGAAAAGTTCCTGGCATATCAAGGGCTCAATAATCAATAATAATAATAATAATCAATAATAATCATGGATTGTGAATTATACATAACATTCTACTGTTCTGGTTTACCCTTCTGTGTGTAAAGGGCTAGAAAACTAAACCTACATGTCCTAGATCTTTTGTTTCTTAGCTTCTGGCCATGGAATACACCCATCCAATTAGATGCATTCACAAGGAAGTTCTTACACATGTAGTTGTGATAAAAGTTGTGTGCAGGCCATCTCCTGCTACCTCAGCTGTTGCCGTGGCCAGCCCAGCTGTGGAGACAAAGGGAATCTCTAGAAGCTCTCCAGTGTCTAGTCACTACATTGAGAGGCAGGTGTCCTGGTAACTTTTTGTTTTGTACTTGTAGGAAGCAGAGGCTATCCTTGAAACTTTCAGTTCAAGTGGCAGCCCTCTGATTTCCCACTACCCTTCCTGTGAAGAGAGAGCTACACCTTAGCAAGCCAGGTGTACAGTGCTGATTTGGGCATCTAACAGGTCCATCCCAGAGTCCATGCCTTCAGGTCTTCTATAAAGTTTGCAAGTATACATTTCCCTGTGAATTCCATTTTTCTTTAAATATATAGAAAGGTTCTGCTTTCTGGTAACAGTGGTGACAACAGCAGAATCATGCTGCAATACTTACTGTTATTAGAACTGCTGATTTATACTTCTTGCCAATCATGTATAGTAGATGATGACTTTTCCCTCCAGAACTCCAAACAGCATCAGGGTCCTCAACACAGACCTCAGAATGACCACTACCAAGAAACAAACTAATTTGCCAGCTTTGCCTTAGAATCTGGCTTCTCTCTTACATGTTACCACAACCCCAATATATGTTATTAGTTTGGATGAGTACTACCCTTAGAGAAAAAGGGGAAACTGGTGTTCAGACCAGAGTGGAGTCACTAGGACCATCTAGGAAAAGAACATTAATACTTAAATTTAGCACATATCTGTTGAACTTCTGGTTAACTGTTGCTAGGCACTAGGGAAATACAGAGATGAATAAGGTGTATTCCATATTCTCAAAGAGCTCCCAGTGGGAAGGAAAGCTACAAATAGATTTTCTTCTGAACTACATAGTGAACAAATTGGGATTGGTTCTTATTCTTTATACGAATCTTCTCATCCAGCCACAGTACCTGGCAAACTGCATATACTCTATAGAGATTTTTAAATAAATAGGATATCGAAAAGCACATCCAAGCTAGGTGTGGTGGTGCACCACTTTAATCCCAGAATTTGGGAGGCAGAAGTAGGGGGATCTTCACGAGTTCAAGGCCACCCTGAGATTAGATAGTGAATTCTAGGTCACTCTGAGCTAAAGTCAGACCCTATCTCAAAAAAAAAGAAAGGAAGAAAGAAAGGAAAGAAAGAAAAAAGAAAATCACATCGAGTATGGGCAAGTGAAGAATGGTTAACCTGGGAAGGTTAGAAAAGTCCTTTGTCAACACTGTGGTAATATCGAAAAACAGTTCCATGGTCAAGTAAGTTTGGGAAGCTGTACATTGTACCTTTTTTGTAGAAAGACACAACACACATTAACAATATAATTTCATGATTTATGCAAGAAAAATAATTTAGTTTTGTACAAATGAATATTTCCTAAGTATATTTGACCAGAGAACCCTTTTGACATCTCATTGTATAGAACAGTTTGGAACATGCTGATTCAGCCATTTCCTGGGATAATTTCTAGTTAACTTTTTAAGTATTGGAACATTGTAACTTGGATAATAGGAGTTAAAAATCTTGCTGTCATCAGTTTAGTATTCTCATTAAATGTTTAAATAACTTAAAAATACATCTACATAAAAATGTCTAGAAAGATACCTCTTTTGTCTCCATATAAGCAGTTAACATAATCTGTCCACATCAAACTATAAAAGAATGGGACATTCAAAAGAACAAAGCATTTAAACAACCCATATTTTCTCTTTATTATAAAACTGATATTTTTTCAAGTGAAAATGAGCTATATAAGAATGATTTTTTTAAGTTGGTTATTCTGTCTCTTTCCTTAATCAGACCAAATTTTTCTATCAAACTTCCCACAGTACACCTCTTATAACTGAGACATTCATTGTACAAAAAAACATGGTAGCCATGAAAACTTAAATAGAGACTGTTTTATATAGTGTGGTCCTATATTAAGTTCTTTTGAGTCATTTCATTTTATGGTATGTTCCAAAAAATCATATTCACATTAAATAAATATTTAAATATTGTTGTGAATTTTAAATACATCTTTGGGGAAAATCTGGTCAACCCTAATGTGAGATAGGCTGTATAATAAAAATAGCTTAGTACTGAAAATTTTAGTTGTATGTGTTTTCTTTACAAATTTTCTTATGTATTTGTATATTATTAACTTTGGTAAATTGTTTTGCTTCATAAACATGTCTTAGATGACTAAAAATAGCATCACAAAACATGTTTGTTATAGTCTTAATTGTTTTGACCATAGAATTAATTTTAAAGTCAAAGGGGGCATTGCTTTTTCATCATTTCTAGCTCAGAATATTCAGCGTGTCACAGATGTTCATGAATAATGTCCATTTAGAACTGCTGGCAGAGAGCGCTGGTGAGTTGGCTAGATGAATTAAATGTTGGGGGGATCTGACAGGCAGCACGCTGCTTTGTGATCATTCCAAAGTTCTAATAATCTCCCTCACCTTCTCTGCCTGCCACTAATGAAAGAGAATAGGTGATTGCACCTCCGGCTATGTTCCGCGCCTAATGACTCCTCCAAAGGCAGATTTATGAAGAAAAAATTAACTTTGAATGAGGATTGAATTGGCCCTGACAGTCTGATGGACTGTGACACAGATTCTGTGGCAAAACAGACGTAGCCCTAATTGATTATCAATATTTTAAGCAAAGTGATGAAAATAAGCATTAAGTGATGAGAAAGGCAGTCTTAATACAGTAGGCAGTAACCAGGACAGAAGAGAGTCTTTGGGGAGTTTTGCCCTGATTGCTATTACTGAATTTTATCTGTCAATTTTTACCTTTGCTTCTCAACAGCCATTGTCCCTTCTTGGTGTACTTCCCCCCGCCCCTTTAAAGATCTATGACTAGAATATTAATCCTTGTAGTAATAGTGACAGGGCTGTCTGCAGTCTCTTCCTCTAGAGAAGTTTAATTAATATTTAGCTCATTTTGAATTTGGTTTTGATTTCATAGTTTTGAAGAACTGAGGATTTTTGTGAAGACTTTAGATTAACAGTTAATCTAACTGTAGCTGTTTCCAAATGTGTTTTTACTAGGCATAAAATACATACTGTCCAGAAGTATTACTTATCATACATATTTGGCCTTTTTATATCACTTGTAACACTGACTTCACCTTTCATCTTTTGAATAACAAATATACTTCTAGATATGAGGGAGGCAGACTGTATATATACATTTTGGTGATTTACAAAGTATATTTTGAAATTATAATGTAATTATACATCCATATGGGACTCCATAAGGTAATTTATTTTCAAAACTTGTATACTTCTTTCTTGTTAGTCCTTTATATTAAAAACAAAAAACAAAAAAAAAAAAAAGATCACTTTAAAAAATCAGGGCTGGAGAGATGGCTTAGCACTAAAGCCAAAGGAACCAGGTTCGAATTCACCAATACCTATGTAAGGCCAGATGCAGAAGGTGACACATTTATCTGGAGTTCATTTTGTAGTGACTGGTAGCCCTGGCATGCCATTAATTCTCTCTCTCTAAATAAGTAATATTTAAAAATTTTAAAAGTCAGAGCCAGGCATGGCCGGCCATGACTATGATCCCAGCACTGGAGGTGCAGAGACAAGGACCACTGGAAATTTTGAGACCAGCCTAGTTTACATAGAATGTTCTAGGCTCACCAGTACTGCATAACAAGACCCTGTAAAATAAATAACAATCTATAGTAATTTAATTTGATATTAAAATTGATGAGGCAAGAGCATACATTATAACATAATGTGTTTTACTTGATTAAGTCGGTTTTAGATAAATTATTTTATAGTAGAAATACATGTTTTTCCTTTTGGTAAAATGCTCTTGATTTCTAGGCATTGGTATTCAACTGTTTCATGAAATTAATTCCAGGTAGAAATTGTACCACTGTTGAAAACTGTCCTCCCAGTTAACATTCCAACAGCAGCAGAAGAAAGATAAATTATTCTTGTTGCGCCACCTAGCGAAACTTTGGTGCTAAGCCTTGACACCTGGATCTAACCTGCATTCATGTACCTCCTGCTCAGTTGCCGATAAGAGATTCATAAAAGACACCAAAGATCTAAGCCCACTAGTGCTGACCTTTACATCAAATTGTAGATTACATATTTTAGCACTAAAATATTAGTAGTCGTGCTAAATACTCTGTTCATTTAATTTCCAAAGGCATTGCCATGAACAAGAGACAAGCACAGCTGAAGTTTTAAAACGCTCTTCCAGCTTTACACATTAAGATTTTACAAGAGGATATTTCCTGGACACACGTTTAAATAAGATGGTAAGAAATGAAACTAGAGGTTTTGTTCAAAACTGGAAGCATCTCGAACAAATTTCTTGAAGCTTTTATGGTAAAATATACCAATGTTTTTATTTGACAATCTTGTCTCTTGTCATGAGTCAGGAATACTTGCAAATAATTCACAGCATACAAATGCATTTAAAATTAAAATGCTGCTGTTATCTGTAGAAATCCTAAGTCCACTGCTTTGCAGTTTGAAATGAAACTGTGTTAAAGCACTGTTTATTCAATTTGTGTTCCCGTGTTGAAGGTGAAAGTGCTTGCATGGCTTTATGTTGTTTTAACTGCAGTGTAAGCACTCAGCTGCATAGTTCTTAATTTTAATAATATTATTAAATTCAAAGGTCATCTTTCAAACTGCTTGCACAAGATAAAATAAGAATACTATTATCAGCTTCTTTTATATTGGTATAATAGTCAGCACTTGATGTAAAAAAAAATCAGGGAAATCAGATGAGGTTTCACTTCCCTCTATTGCCATCTATTTGGATAGCAGGCAAGAGGGGCTCTTGATCCCAAAGCTTTGAGGCATGCCTAAACAACAAGCAAGATCCTGCCTCAAAAAAGAGAGCAAAGTTGCCAGTATCATGGAGAATAAGAACACATGTTCAATTCACAATAGAGAAATAAATGCATTCATCTCAGACCTAATTGAGAGATTTATGTCAAATAGGATATTAGGGTAAAGTATTATGGAGCAGGTCACAGGACATCCAGACAATTTTGTAGAATATTGAGTATGCATATAACAATTATAAAATGTAGAACTAAATTTCAAGTTGTGACTAGACATTGCTAAAGAAAAGTCTATATATAATATCTTCTCAAATCAGAAAGTAGCAAAAGTCTTTTACAGTGGTCTGTATACACACACACACCAAGAGACACATATCCAATTCTCATATTTGTCTTAAGGCCTTACTACAGTTAGAGTGCCTATTTCATATTTTATATCATTTCCTAGAAATGAGAAACCACATTACATATACATAGTACATATTTGTCTAAATGAAATGAAATACTGTTACAAGGAATATATTCACTATTTAAAATGTATAAATAATTTTTAATCTGTAAATTATAAACCATGCAGATGTACTTTTAATAAGAATTACTACTGTGCTATGTATTGTTCTGAATGTTAAACATATACTCTTATTTAGTCCTTATAGCAACTCTGAGCCTTATGAGGGAGGTATTATCATCATACTATTTTCAGATAAATTAACTTAAACACAGATAGATTAAGGCACTTGTGTGTGACCTTACAGTTAGTAATAAGAGGAGCCAGGATTAGAGTATAGACTATTGTCCTTCAAAATCTCCATAATAATACCTCTAAGTATCTCATTATAGACTAATTATAACCATTTCCCTAATAATACTTTAAAATATATCCGAGTCTAAGAACTATCCTCCAGTATTTTTTTTTTTTTTTGCTATATATGTTTTGAAAACCTTTGGATAGAAATGTGATGCAAATATTATTCTGTCAAGTTCCCAGGATGGTGTTTTGTATATAAATGAGTATTGTTTTGTTCTTTTGAAGCTATAAATCTTTCCAGCTGTTAGCTCATTTTCTTATGAGTGTTTAATTTTAACTGAAAATGGTTTGATAAGGGTCAGTTTAATAAATTACATTTCATTGGTCTAAGATTTGAGGATACAGAAAGTAAGAAATATATATTAATTAAAATATAATGTTACTATCTTTAAACAAGTAGTATAGGAGCAACTAATGCTATTAAAAATTGGGAAGAGACTGTCATAAAATATAGCATTTAATAGAAACGAAGTCTTCCAAATGTAGAGTACAGAAAAGCACAGGCTTGTGAAATTGTGATCTGTTACTAATTTGGACTAAATTTTTGGTGTGCATGGAGTAGTGCAAACTGGAAAACAATGAGTTTTATCCCCTTGGTAAAGGGTCTCTCATAGCTCATGCTAACAACAAATGATGCTTTCTTACCATTATTAGACAATACTTTTGAAGGAAAGATGATAGCTTCTCCTAGCTTACATTGCAAAAGCAATACTATTCCAGGTCCAGACTCCTGAAAAACTAGTAAAAATACTTTTGCTTAGTTTTCAGTAAACCAAGGGATATTTACACATAGAGAAGGAAGAGTGACCAGGCATGCTATCCCCAAACCAAAGTTACTCAAGGACTGGGAATGTAGCTCAGTGGTAGAACACTCACTCTGTATGTACTAGGCCCAGAAATTGTCCAACACTGCCCTCACCAGCAAAATAAATAAATAAGCAAACAAACAATACTTAAGCTACTCTCAAAAAGTCTCTCTCTTGGCCTGGAGAGATGACTTAGTGCTTAAGTGCTTGTCTATGAAGCATAAGGCCCTGGGTTTGAGGCTTAATTCCCCAGGACCCACATTGGCCAAAGGGGGCGCACGCATCTGGAGTTCTTTTGCAGTGGCTGGAGGCCCTAGCATGCCCATTCATTCTTTCTCTCTCTCTTTCTCTCTCTCTCTCTCTCTCTCTCTCTCTCTCTCTCTCTTTCTGTTGCTCTCAAATAAGTAAATAAAAATAAACAATTTTTTTAATCTCTCTCTTCTTTCATGCTTATTTAAATGTGAATTACTAAGGGCACTTTTACCCTTGACTTCTTGGTAGTATCCATGGACTCATGTTTAATGGATTGCCTAGTACTATATTGACTGTTGCGGGTTAACATGAGGAGCTAAAGAGACCAAGCCTGCTACAAATATTTTTGAGGAACTCTAATATTACCTTGTCAGTATAAAAAGAAAGCATTGCTTATATCTTGGCCATATGGATGTTTCTTCATAATTATTATGAAAAGAAGAACATCGTTGAAGATATATACATTTTGCAGGACATTTGCAGCATGCTTTCACGTTAACTTAGCAGGACAAGTGTTTGATTGGCACAAGAGTTGGCCATCTTGAATTTAATTCAACATCTCCCACATCAGAACATTCTAGTGTTTTTCTAACAATACAAAAACGATTCAACTGTGAATCATTTTAATTTGTTTAATTCTTTATTCTCCATTAACCTGTTAACTTCTTCATCAGAATGTATCATGTCTGCTGTTGAATTGTGTCTGCTTATTGAAACTTTCAAGGATCCAAGTCTTGCTACACCATAGTATTACCCAACAACTAATAGGTATCGATCTTCTATATACTTAATAACTGGCTAGACATGCTCAGTAGCAGAAAGATATGCTCTATACAACAGGAAGAACTCAGCATTATGGACTCACAATATTCTTATGAAAAAAGTTTGAATTAAGGATATCCATTTAAGCTACATCATAAAGCCATATATATATTATTCAGACTTTGAGACATATGTCTCATTCAAACTGTATTCTCTTCAACTCCTGATAAATTTGTATGGCCCAGGGTGTTTTTTGTTTGTTTTAAAAAACAAACATTAAAATGTTTATCAACTTTGACATTTTTGTACCTGTATCTGTTGTATTTTGATCTTATTCCCCCAATTATCCGATTTTAACCCCTCCCATTTAAACCCTTATTTCCCTTAGTTCCCCATCTTTAGTGTTTTTTTATACCTCCTCCCACCAAGGCTCATGGGACCTTGCAGAAGTGGGGACTTAAAGAATGTAGAAGCAGGAGGATAGGGAAGAGTTCTGTGAAATGCTGTCTTCTGGATGTGCTATGCCTATATATTCATAATTCATTGTATCTGAGGTTCCATACACAAGATTGAGCCTGTCAGTACTTCACTATTGTAGGGGGAAAGGATACTTGAGACCCCAGATCTCCAAGACTAATGGCAGCTAATAGGTGCTGGGAGAGGGGAGTCCAATTTATCAAGGGTGTAGCCATTCTTTTATCAAAATTAGTGCTTCTTGAAATGTGGAACCTTTATTAGCATCACCTGTGAGCTAGTTAAAAAAATCTAAGAAAAGTTCAGAATACTACAATACAGTGATAGTCTAATGTATTATTTATTGGGTGTGTGTGTGTGTGTGTTACTAAATCTCATACACAAGTTAAAATACAATTTATAAAAATATATTGTAAAATACATATTATATAATGCAACATATTATATATTATGTATAGCTGTATTATATATAATAAAACGTATTTGTATATTTTAACTTGTGTATGTGCATATATTATATATGAAATATATTTATGTATTTAATGTATATATGTAAAAATATAGGGTCAAAGTATATATAGCCAATATTGATGAAACTGCTTGACAGCAAACAAACAGGTTTGTCCAGTAAACATGTCAGACCCTGAACCCAAGACTTAAGGAAAACACATTGCTTTCAAATAACAGGCTTTTACAAAATTTGAGTTGGGGATGCAGCTCAGTAGTAAACCATTTATCTATCATGCACAAAACAATATGTTCTACCCTAGTACTACAAAAGAATTACAGATTTGCCACATATTTGCTAGTAAGTCAGATGCAGACATAGCAACAATTATCACTTTCAGTATACTCTTTAATCAGACAGCTTAAATTAGGCTTTATTGCAAGCAATAGATAATATTTTCAAATTATAAAATATTACAAAGATTTGCAAAATCATCCTGAGTAACTCATAAGTTAACACATAATTATCCTATTGAGATAAAATATACCTTCAGTTCTGTACTTCTAAGTAAAATTAAGTTGTAACAGGGTACATGTCTCATCCCAGGTACTTAGGCCCCAAAGTTTGAGGCCAGTCTGAGCAACACAAGACTCCTATGTGATTTCTATGAGATGTTCACACATGATGAAGATGAAGATCTATTATCCTAAATTAGAGTAAAAATATTAATGCCTACTGGAAAATTCAAGTAACAAAATAAGAGATTTACAGAATATTCATGATGATTAAATATACTGAGACTAAAAAGACAAGAATTTTATCTTTAATATACAGAACTGCTATGCAGTACATCCAGTTTTAGAGGACAGATGCTCACTGCCTTAGCCTGATAAAATGGCTGTCATGAAAATCTTCATATTGGTATTTTCTTTGATTCTGCTTTTATACTATAATATTGTGAAAGTATTTTTCTTGGTTAAACTCTGCAATATAAAATAGAACTTCAAAGAAACTTTGAAAGGGTACTGTAATTCCATTTCCTGATTAGATGAATTTCTTCTGCTTGATGTATTTATTCTTGTCTATAAAATATGTAGATTTAAACATCTTTTTATCATTAAAACAACTTAATGGATGCTAAAAGCCTTTATGTATTCACATACAGTGTTTTTTAATGAAATGTATTGACTTGCTATAAAAAATTTTCTATAATAGAAATGCTCTTAAAATTTCTTTTGTATTTCATGATTCTTATTTCCACTGCAGGAATGTTCTAGGTTACTTATGCCTATGATCTTCAACTGGTGTGTTTTCATTTCTGTTGGGCCCTGATATACATCATGACAAGGCTTTTTAAAGGTTACCAGTTTTTCTTGCTATGATTCTTTTATCTTACACTACTGTTGCTTAAGTCACCTATCATGCAAGAGAAGGGATCGTGCCCATTATTAATAACAAAGTTGTATGTTGGTCTAGTTTACATTTCACCCTGGAGAATGCATGCAGAAGTCTCATTATGTGTCAGTTCACACAGACCTAAGGAGTAGAAATCTCATGTTCCAAAACCAAGCCACACCACCAGGCTACTTGCATTGTTAATTTTGAGTTGTGTCTGTAGTATTCTCTATTGTAGGAGGGGCATTCTGATTAGAACCATGATACAGCTTTTCTACCACAATGTGGCTTAGAAAAACTGTTTCTTAAAGGGGGTGGGCAAAAGGATACATGTAACAAGTAAACAAGAGGGAAAATACTATAGCAGGGAGGGAAACGGGGGGGGGGGAGGAAGCAGGAGGGGAAAGAAAATGCAACAAAAATAAACTACATCTGAATATGCTAAAAATAGTTTATCATATTTTAGTAGGATAAAATCAGGATAGGGCATAAAACTCATTTGAATAAAACTTGTAGCTATAGCAGTAGTCTGCAGTTTATCAGAAGTATGAGTGTTTTTAGCACAGAGGTATGTGTATTACACATTGTCTCGCCCTGAAGTGAAAACTCTCATGACAGAGCAACCTAAGGCAGGGCCTGCACTTAAGTGCTGAGTACTTCACACTTCTGTAAAAAGTAGTCCACCTTCTAAATATTAATTCATCAAAACATGGCATGGCCTGAAATTCAGTACTCTCAGGGTGGCCCGGAACTCATAACGATCTTCCTACCTCTGCCTCCTGAGTGCTGGGATTAAAGGTGTGCACCACCATGTCTGGCTAAAGTTCACTTTTATTTATGATTTTTTTCTGACTTCAAAATTAAATTTTAACAAAAAATAAATTTACTGCCCTTTCTTAAAAATAATAGTAGAATTTGATTTGTTTTATATATTATTTCCATGTAGTTTTTAAAAGCAATTATGATAATGAAAATAAAAACGAATGTATCTGTGACAATTCTTGACTCTCTCATGTAGTAAGTAGAAAACCTTAAGCAAATGATTACAGTTTCCTAAAACTTGTTGAGGACTACACAGACAGCTGGAACTTGAGTACTTTTAGCAGAGATTTGACGCCTGCCTAGCTGGCCTGCCTATGTTTTATATCAAGGCAATGAAAACAAATGACATAAATTATATAATTGTGTTTTTATTTTTTGTAGTTTATGAATATTTTATTATAGAGTACAATGGGGCTTATTGTAGAATTGAAGAGGAGAGAAGGCAGAACGCTTGGGAAGTAGGAGGGGACACCAAAAAGGTAACACATGCAATTGTGCTTTTAAAAAAGAAACATGCAGACTAGAGAGATGGCTTAATGGTTAAGGTGTTTGCTTGCAAAGCCAAAAGATACTGGATTGATTCCCCAGGACACACATAAGCCAGATGCAGAAGGGGGCACATTCATCTGCAGTTCGTTTGCAATGGCTTGTAGGCCCTGGCGTGCCCATTCTCTCCCTCCCTCTCTCCCTCTCTCCCTCTCTCCCTCTCTCCCTCTCTCCCTCTCTCTCTCTCTCCCTCTCTCCCTCTCTCCCTCTCTCTCTCTCTCTCCCTCTCTCCCTCTCTCCCTCTCTCCCTCTCTCCCTCCCCTCCCTCCCTCCCTCCTTCTCTCTCTCTTCTTTCCTTCCTCCCTCCCTCTGTCAAATAAATAAATATTTTAAAAAAAGAAACATGTCTTAATGAGAAGGTAAAGTAAGAATTAGAAGAAACATGACAAAACTTTTGACATGTGAAACTGTTGCATCTCACTGTTAGTTTCTGAAGTGTTTACCGAACTGCCATGGATGAATTTTGTCTCTTTTTAAAAGAAAAACTCACCTTTAGATACAGTAGTAGTAGGTGACTTGAAATGACTACAAAGAAAGCATTACAAACTACTCATTCAGTCTAGGATATGATTCCTTTTAAAGATAGTCCTTCTGTAGCTTAAAACCCCCCTTTTTCCAAAAATGCTGAAAGGTCTTTCTTGGAAGGGGCGGTTCTATTGGTGACCAAATGGCTCCAAACTGACATGAAGTCAAAGGAACTCAGAATAATGAAGTTATATCTATTTCCCATAGTTCAGTAAAAGAAAATCTAGTACTTTTTAAAAAGATACTAAACATCATTATAGATCCATATTGTTATGGATTATTTTCAGCTTCATAACTTGTTTTTAGATTTTAGTAAATGACATCTTAGTTACTGTGGCTAAACAGTTTATTCATTCATTTGAAGTATCAAAATGTTGTCAACAAAACTAGAGAGGAGATAATAGGACTTTTCATAAGTAACAAAATAATTTAGTAGTATTAACTATCCACATTTATATCTCAAATTGAAACTGGGTGTATTTGATTCCTTCCTTGCCACTGGAAAGCTAAAGCTTCCAGCAGAAGAGTTGGTGAGAGGAATTCTTTCAAGATACCCACCCAGGTCCACCTGGAGTAGCAACACTGAAGCTGATTATACTCTCTGGCCACACTGTCCAGCCCCTGTACTAATTATGCCTCCCAGGATTAGGATGAGTGCTGTCCTGAGCCCATCCAGTCCTTCAGGTACCTGGGTTGGGGGTCAGGTCCATTTGGCACTAACCTCACTCCCAGCTTGCCCATATGCACAACCCCATCTGGCCACACTCTCCAGCCCAGACATGCACTGAAATAGCACACACAAGAAAGAGCCTTTCTCAGGTTAAAGTGTGCCCAGCCCAGGCCTGTGGATAGACTGCAGTCCCACGCCCAGCCTGATCTCATAGTGGAAACCTCCAATAAAAACTACTTAGAAGGAGCTCCAAACAAAGAATTCCAAAATGCATTTATTTATACTAAGCATATTCAGCAAACTTAAGGGGGCCATGAATAAGTGGCTAAAGGAAATAGAAGAAAATAAACAACAGATGGCCAAGTAAAATGGAAGAGAATCAAAAAAAACAAACAAACAAACAA
Source organism: Jaculus jaculus (assembly GCF_020740685.1). Taxonomy (NCBI): domain Eukaryota; kingdom Metazoa; phylum Chordata; class Mammalia; order Rodentia; family Dipodidae; genus Jaculus; species Jaculus jaculus. The sequence continues at coordinate 66,967,267 of NC_059112.1, forward strand.
ACAAAAAACCGCAGGGCTGGAGAGATGGCTTAGCATTAAGGCGCTTGCCTGTGAAACCTAATAACGCTTGTTGGAATCTCCAGGTCCTGCTTATGGCCAGACACAAGCATGCAATGTCGCACATGAGCACAAGGGGACAAACGTGTCTAGTTTCTTCAAAGCTGCTGAGAGGCCCTGGTGTGCCCATTCTCTCTCTCTGCCTCTTCCCCCCGCCTCTCTCTCTCTCTCTCTCTCTCCCTCTCTCAAAAACTAAAAAATAAAGAACAGGCCTGGGGAGATAGATAAGTAGAAGGCAGAGCCTTCCAGCCAGGGTTCAATTCCCCCCCCCCCTTCTCTCTCTCCCTTCATCTCTCCCTCCCTCTCTCCTTCCCCTATCCCTCTTTCCTTCTCTCAAATAAATAAAAATAAAATATTTAAAAAGGAGTTCAGTAGAATTCCATCCTAAAAAAAGTAATAAAGCGATAAAGAAGGCCATTTTATACCCTTAAAGAAAATAACTCACAAAAGGATATTAAAATTATAAACATATGCACCAAACACAGGTGCACCAAATTTTTCAAAGCAAAAGATGCTAGAAATTAAATCCCAATAAAATAATAGTGAGTGACTTTAATACTCCACTATCATCAATAGACAGATCAAATAAGCCGAAAATGGGGAAATGCTGGAGATAAGCAATACCATTGATGAAATGGACTCAAGATACCATGAAAACTCTACAGAATGTACATTCTTCTCAGGAACTCATGGAACCTTCTCTAAAATAGACCATATATTAGGATATAAAGCAAGTCTCTACAAATTCTAAAAAGTTGACATAACTCCCTATATCATCTGACCAGAATGCAGTGATGCTAGAAATCAACCAGAGAAACAACAAAAAAAATACCATATCTTGGAGATTAGACAATATGCTATTGAAAATAAATAGGATATTGAAGAAATCAAAAGGAAAATCAAAAAAATTCCTAGAACTGAGTGAAAACACGACAAAACTTATGGAATACAATAATGGCAGTCAGTAAAGGGAAATTTTTAGCTCTGACTACATTACAAAAATAGATCTCAAATAACTAACAATCCATCTGTAAATTTTGGAAAAACTGCAACCAAATGCAAAAAAAAATGCAGATGGAAAGAAATAACCAAAATTAGGTCAGAAATGTATGAAATAGAAATGAAGAATATAAACCAGGCATGGAGGACTATGCCTTTAATCCCAGTACTCACAAGGCAGCAGTAGCAAGATCTCTGTGAGTTTGAGGCCAGCATGGGACTACAGACTGAGTTCCAGGCTAACCTGGGTTAGAGTAAGACCATACCTTTAAAAAAAAAAAGAGAAGGAAATAGAAAATAAAACAATTCTAAAATATTAATGAAACAAAGAACTAGTTAATCTCATTGCCAACTGATCAAACAAAAAAGAAAGAAGACTCTAATCAAGGGATTAGAGATGAAAAGGGGGTTATTATAGATACAAATGAAATTGAGAGACTTATGACATATTTTTAAAACTTTTATTCCACAAAATTAGAAAATTTGGGAAAAAAAATCAGTGAATTTTTTTTTAAAGTATTTTTTTTTAATTTTTTTGTTGTTCATTTTTTATTTATTTATTTGAGAGTGACAGACATAGGGAGGGAGAAAGACAGATAGAGGGAGAGAGAGAGAATGGGCGCGCCAGGGCTTCCAGCCACTGCAAACGAACTCCAGACGCATGCGCCCCCTTGTGTATCTGTCTAACGTGGGACCTGGGGAACCGAGCCTCGAACCGGGGTCCATAGGCTTCACAGGCAAGCGCTTAACTGCTAAGCCATCTCTCCAGCCCTCAGTGAATTTCTTGATTCACATTACCTACCAAAACTAGACTCAGAAGAGGTAAATTTCCTAAATAGAGCTTTAATAGCTTAACAAGGCTATAGTAATAATTAAAAGCCTCCCAACCAAAGCAAGCCCATGCTCAGATGTATTCACTGCTGAATTCTTCTAAACTTTTATAGAACTAAAAGGAGGGAATGTTTGCTGACTCCTTCTCTGAAATCAACATTACACTAATACCAAAACTAGTAAAAGACACAATAAATTAGAAGGTAGATGCCAATATCCCTGATGAACTTAGATGCAAAAATCCTGAATAACATTTTTACAAATCAAATCTGAGAACATATCAAAAGCATCATCCACCTATATGACGAAGGTTTTATCCCAGAGATGTAGGAATGTTGCATCATACAGTAATTGATAAATATAATATATAGTAGACTTAAGGACAGAAATCACATGATTATTCCAATAGGCGCAGAAAAGGCCTTTAACAAAATACAACATCCCTTCATGATTAAAATACTGGAAAGACTAGGGATGCATATATCAACATAATAATAGACCTAAGCCCATATAATACTAATTGGCAAAATATTGGAAGCATTCCCGCTAAGATCTGAAACAAAACAGGGTGTTTTGACATTATTATTTTATTTTTGAGAGAGAAAGATAAAATGCATGTGCCAGGGCCTTTCAGCCACTGTAAATGATCTCCAGATGCATGCACCCCCTTGTGCACATGTGCAACATTGCATGCTTGCATCACTGCATCTGGTTTTGTGGGACCTGGAGCTTGGAACATGGGTTCTTGGTCTTCGCAGACAAGCACCTTAATTGCTAATGCATCACTCCAGCCTAAGATAGGGTATATTTTAACATAGTACTTGAATTCCTAGCTTAAGCAATAGGACAAGAGAAATAAAAAATGGGTATAAATTGGAAAGGAAGAAGGCAAACTAACCCTACTTGCAGATGATCTGATTCAGTGCATAAGTGATCCAGAAGACTCCACCAAGAACTTCTGAAAGTGATAAACACTTCTAGCAAAGTGGTAGGATATAAATTCAACACACAAAAGCCTTCATATATACCAGTAACAAACATAGGGAGAAAAAGGAGAATATCCCTAACCAGGGAAGTGGAAGACCAATACAATGAAAACATAAAAACACTGAAGAAAGAAATTGAGGAAGACATGTGATGATGAAAAGATATCCTGTGCTTGTGGGTTGGAAGGATTAATATGAAAATGGCCATCCTACCAAAAGTGATATACACATTCAATGTCTTTATAATCAAAGTTCTAGCAATATTCATTATAATTAGAAAAATATCCTCAACATTTATATGGAAGCACACTCATAGAATCAAAAATGTACTCAGCAAAAAGAATACTACTTGTGATTATCACCATACCAGATTTCAAATTACACTACACAGCCATAGTAATAAAAGTTGCTTGGTAGGGGTAGAGAGATGGTTTGGTGGTAGGATGCTTGCCTGCAAAGCCTAGGGACCCAGGTTTGATTCCCCAATACCCACATAAGCCAGATACACAAGGTGGTACATGCATCTGGAGTTCATTTGCAGTGGCTAGAGACACTGGCTTGCCCATTCTCTATCTACCCCCCAAATAAACAATACAAAAATTTTTTTTAATGATAGTGGCACAAAAACAGATACAGATATATAGATTAATGGAATAGAAGATCCAGATATATAACTTCTGGTAAGTACAACAGCCCAATCTCTGATCAACAGGCCAAAAACACAGAGTAGAGAAAAGATAACATTCTCAACAAGTTTGGTATCAGAGGAGTGGAGTTGTTGTTGCTAGGAAACTGACCTGTGGCATTTGATCTGTTGAAACTCATTTGTGGGAAGAATGTGGAAGGATTTAAGACCTTGGACAAAGAGACATGTTGCAGTGCTATAAGCAGAACTCAATGAACCATTCTATAGAGAATTGAGAGGCTTAAATGAATAAAGTACTGTGGGCTTTGTAGGTTTGGCTTATGATGAGGAGAAATGGCTTGTCAGGACTGGCCTGGAGGCAGTTTGTATGAGAGGCTGCATGTGCTCTTCCCATGTCTTGAGAATTTGAGCAAAGGTGATCTTAGAAGAAATGGACTGGAGTGCGCTGAAGGATTTCATACAGAAAGAACCGAAAGCTTTAAGCCACAGACTATAGTTTTGTTCAGCTACAGTTTGTTGAGAGATTACCACCTTTGAGGATTAGGTCAGCTAGGCCACACTGGGACAGTAACAGGAATGCTGAAAGAGTTTCTTCCTCAAAGTTAGCTTTATTTACCCCTGGATTATCAAAGTTGGTGGCCCATCTAGTACTATGGGATTATAACAAATCCAAAATAAAGGCTCATTGAATTTGCAACATTTTGGAAATGGTCACTGAGCACTGTCAGGTAGGGTTGTTGGAGTTCTTGCATGGAGGCTCAGTGGAGTCATGAGGATGAGCCATAGGTTGTAGTAGAGACTCCAGCATTTTAAAGATGCCAGAACTATGGGATAGCCATGAAACACTCTCAAATCAGTATATATAATGAATACTATACTCAAACATTTATATTAAACGTAGTGCTTTTATAAAAGGCAGAAGTAGTCAGGCTTACATGGCGGCAACTGTGGCAAAGCGAGAGCCTCGGAGACGCCACTGCCACCAGCACAGCCGGAGACCAGAGGTCACCGTGGGGGCTGCTGAAGGGCCCCTCACTCCTTCGATGACTCAGAGAAGTCCTGTTGTATCAGAGTAAGGTGGACGGTAGCTTTGATTGTGATTGTGATGAGCTGGAGCCACCTGATCACTAACATGACATCTGTCACCAGCAGTCACCATGGCTTCCTGTTGAAATACATCAACAAAGGAAGAAAAGCAAAACAGAAATAGTGCTTGCCAGCACCTTAACGTGCTGCTGCTCAGGGCCAGTCCAACACTGAATGTATCTGCACTGTGAGGAAGATGTTCATAGAAACCTGTTGGGCGCATATTTATTCACATTTTGTTAAATGTTAAGTCATTTAGCACAGTAAGTCTGAGTGCATAGTATGTCACTTCATTCCGTTTGAGTTTCTTGATTGTTGTCTTTAAATGTCTGTGGAGTTGCTGCCCCCCTGTTTGAACTATGAGTACTGCAGTCTTTTTCATTCTCAGTATGAGTAGAGATTTTTGAGCTTTAATCCAAGGGGAACTCAATGGCCTGGCTGGCATATGCAATGAACATCAAGACACCATCTTGCTGTGGAAGCATAGTTATTTTTATTTTTATCCCCTTTTGAGAGATCTTTCCTTTTGATGCCAGTTTTCTTCCTTATTTACACAAGTTCAGCAATTCAAAAGGAAAGGGCAGTAGTGAAGGTTTCAAAATGGCTGAGAAATTTGAAAGTCTCATGAACATTCATGGCTTTGATCTGGGATCCAGGTACATGGACTTGAAACCACTGGACTGTGGAGGCAATGGCTTAGTTTTTTCTGCTGTAGACAATGACTGTGACAAGAGAGTAGCCATCAAGAAAATTGCCCTTACTGATCCCCAGAGTGTCAAACATGCACTCCATGAAATCAAAATTATTAGAAGACTTGATCATGACAACATTGTGAAGGTGTTTGAAATTCTTGGTCCCAGTGGAAGCCAGTTAGCAGATGATGTGGGCTCCTTCACGGAGCTGAACAGCATCTACATTGCTCAGGAGTACATGAAGACAGACTTGGCCAATGTGCTGGAACAGGGCCCCTTACTGGAAGAGCATGCCAGGCTCTTCATATACCAGCTGTTACGTGGGCTCAAGTATATCCACTCTGCAAACATGCACAGAGATCTCAGGCCAGCTAATCTTTTCATTAACACTGAAGACTTGGTGCTGAACATAGGTGACTGGGCTTGCGCGGATCATGGGTCCTCACTATTCCCATAAGGGTCATCTTTCCGAAGGGTTGGTTACTAAATGGTACAGATCTCCGTGTCTTTTACTTTCTCCTAATAATTACACTAAAGCCATTGACATGTGGGCTGCAGGCTGCATCTTTGCTGAAATGCTGACTGGTAAAACCCTCTTTGCAGGTGCATATGAACTTGAAGAGATGCAACTGATTTTAGAGTCTATTCCTGTTGTACACAAGGAAGATGGCCAGGAGCTTCCCAGCGTAATTCTAGTTTACATTAGAAACAACATGACTGAGCCACATAGACCATTAACTCAGGTGCTTCCAGGAATTAGTCAAGAAGCATTGGATTTCCTGGAACAGATTCTGACGTTTAGCCCCATGGATCGGTTGACAGTGGAGGAGGCGCACTCCCACCCGTACATGAGCATATACTCCTTTCCCACTGATGAACCCATTTTGAGTCATCCTTTCCACATTGAAGATGAAGTTGATGATATTTTGCTTATGGATGAAACTCATAGTCATATTTATAACTGGGAAAGATATCATGATTGCCAGTTCTCAGAGCATGACTGGCCTATTCATAACAACTTTGATATAGATGAAGTTCAGCTTGACCCAAGAGCCATGTCTTATGTCACTGATAAAGAAGACGTACAAGTTGACCCTCAGAAATACTTGGATGGAGACCGAGAAAAGTACCTGGAAGATCCAGCTTTTGACACCAATTACTCTACTGAGCCCTGCTGGCAGTATCCGGATCATCATGAAAACAAGTACTGTGACCTGGAGTGTAGCCATACTTGTAACTATAAAACGAGATCATCATCGTATTTAGATAATTTAGTTTGGAGAGAGGGTGAGGTTAACCATTATTACTATGAACCCAAACTCATTATAGATCTTTCCAATTGGAAAGAACAAAGCAAAGAGAAATGTGATAAGAAAGGCAAGTCAAAGTGTGAAAGGAATGGATTGGTTAAAGCCCAGCTAGCACTGGAGGAGGCATCCCAGCTGGCTGGGGTGGAAAGGGAGAGGTAGGGATTTGACTTTGATTCCTTCATCGCAGGAACCATTCAGCTTAGTTCACAGTGTGAACCTCCCGGAGTTGTTGACAAGTTAAACGACTTGAACAGCTCAGTGTCCCAACTAGAGCTGAAAAGCCTGATATCAAAGTCAGTAAGCCAGGAGAAGGAGGAGAAAGGGATGGTAAACTTGGCTCAGCTAGAAGCCTTATATCAGTCTTCTTGGCACAGCCAATTTGTGAAGGGTGGGGAGGAGTGCTTTCTCGTCAGTCAGTTCTGCTGTGAGGCCAGGAAGGATGAACATGTGGAGAAGGAAAACACATATACCAGTTACTTGGACAAGTTCTTTAGCAGGAAAGAAGATTGTAAGATGCTAGACACTGAGGCAGTGGAGGAAGGAAAGCTTGGGGAGAAAGGAAGTAAGGCAGGGTTTCTGAACAGCAGTGGGGAGTTCCTCTTTAACAAGCAGCTTGAGTCCATAGGCATCCCACAGTTTCATAGTCCAGTGGGATCACCCCTTAAGTCAATTTAGGCCACATTAACACCTTCCGCTATGAAATCATTCCCTCAGATTCCTCATAAGACATATAGCAGCATTCTGAAACACCTGAACTAAACACTCAGCAGGCATTTCTTTGTATTCTTCATGAAATGTGTTTTGTCTTTTTTTTATTACTAGTGTTTAAGTCACTTTTTACTTGAATCAGAAAGTGTCATTTAGTAAGGAGTTTATTAGTCCTCAGTTTGTTAAATCCAGACTTTTTTTCTACATGTGAGATAGTTTCATTTAACTGGCATGTTATTTGCACACAAAAAAAGAGTAGAGCAAAATAATGCAATGCAGGAGGAGACAAAAGAAATGCACTAAGACTAGAACATTCTCACAGAACAATGACTGCTTTACAGGAAACAAAATCTTGCCTTGAAATTTACACAGTGAGACTGTACATAATTGCATGGAAATATCTGTTTTTTTCCTGAAACATTTTTCATTCATTAGTATTTTCAAGTTTTCATACTGTACACATTTCTTAAAACACATTATACCAGCAGCAACTGAAAATGAATGCCGAGTTTGGTACACATGTGTTATCTACCTCAAGGTAACAGAAGTATGTGGCAAACATAAACCACCCATAGTGCGTCATTGTGCACTTCTGTTTAGCCAGCATTTCTTGTAGTAAACTGTTGTTAAGACTCATTCATCACTATCAGTGTTCTGGTGGTCATTCTTTATAGTGAAGTGTTAATATATCACATCTTATTTATTTTAGCAAATCAGTATATTTCCTGTATTTAATTATAAAAGTTAACTTAGTTTAAAATTTTATTTGCAACAACCCTTTTTCCATTTGGCACCATGGTTTGTTGCCTGTCTAGCTGAAGGCATACCGTCAGCCTATCCTGAGGCAGTCCACGTATGTTAAGTGTTCATTTTAAGTAGAGTACTCACTGTGTATAGAAATCGTATTTTGGAGGTGCTTGATCTATTTACAAAGAAAATTAGGAATTACTTTATTATAAAATGCTCCTAGAAGTCTTAATTGTGTTTATTTTTCAAAACCTGTAATGTTAAACTTGTGTGCATGGAAGTAATTAAGGTACATCTTTATTGTAGCTTAAAAGTTGTACATTATAAGACTTGTTTTGTTTTGTTTTTACTGTATGTTTTTATTGAATGATCTATTCCCCATTCCTAGGCAAGCATGAATAAAAATTAGGTTAAATGTAAATAAATAAATAAATAAATAAATAAATGGCAGAAGATTGGACTGGCAAGAAGGCTCAGCAGTTACAAGCATTTATTTGCAAAACCAACAGCCCAGGTTCAGTCACTCAGTACCCACATAAAGCTAGATGCACAAGGTGGCACATACATCTGGAGTTGTTTGCAGTGACAGGAGGCCCTGGTGCTCCCATTCTCTCTGTCTTTGACTCTCTCTCCCTCCTTCTCCCCCTTTGCTAATACATATTTTAAAAACAAATCAAGAAATGCTAGTAGATACCGTATCATTTTATAGTTTCTATGGCATCATTTAATTCAGTTTTCAACATAGATGGAATGTAAGATCTAGCAAATTCACTTAGTATTTCATTTCCCATTTCTTGAAAGGAGCTGGTATTATGGCCATAGTTTGATAGTCTTTAACCAGACAAAGCCAGTAGCTATGTTCTTAGGTAAATGTGTAATACATTTGACATAGCCAGTGAGTTTCTAGATTATCTTCAGGTGTTCATTCTGTTTCTTTATTCATACTCTGAAAAGGCTCCTGGCAGGGCTCAAAGAAAAACTGCCTTAATTCTTAACATGTAACTTTGAAGGAAATGAAACTTAAGTGAATCACATACAAACAGGGAAACTGCAGACTAACAATGCCTTTCTTTATTCAGGCATTTGCTTACCTTGTAGGCATCATTTATCCAGTAGTATTTTGAAGAGATTTGGAAATTATTGAAGCATGGTAATGTAACACCTCAGAGTTAGAATTTCACTCTGTAGAGGCAGTAATTAAATGAAATAGAGTATTTTGGGAAATGAGGATGAGAATCTCATGATTATGACTATTACCTCAGACCCATGGGAATTGCATCACACCTTTGAGAGCCTTTACATTTCCTGATACAGCATCAATATATGAAATGACACGTGCTATGGTTCTTAAAAGAGGCTTCTTCTGAATTTCTACAAGGTTTTTGAATAAAGTTTACTGAGATAAAAGCTTCTCAATAATCTGTATCATGTATGAAGCAATTAATTATCATTCAAATTTGTTTTGATTTAGTTTCACATTAATAAATAAGTAAGAAGCATGTGAGAAGTAACATTAAATGAGAATTTAGAGATTTTGTCTGGCTATTATGTCTTTAGACAAACTTCTAACTTTCTTAGACCCTTAATTTTGGTCTATGAAATGTACATAGTGATAACTGATATGGATATAAACTGTTCATACTGAGAATTATTTAGGAATGATGCTTGCCTATATCTGTCTTACACAGATATTTTTAAATATATGACAACATTTAAGCTGAATAAACATATCATTCATAGTAGATGCAGTATCAAGAAATTTTCTCAAGTGCACTTTGATTAGTGATTCAATAAGATCTATACACATGTGAACAGATGAAAAGGTCAGTATGAGCAAATCATTGGTTTCATGGTTACCAATTGCCCTGTTTTAAATATTTGAGTCAGCAATGCCTGTGAGGTACCCTGGTGTCTTGGGTCATTTTCTGCGTTTTACTATGAATTAAACTGAAAGAAGCAAAAATACACTTTACTGGGCATTCTTACTTATAGTTCATTAGAAAATGGTTGCTGAGGTACAAGCTTTTTAGTAGTCTGTCACAAAATGTCTACAGTGTCTTGAGAATGTAGCATTCTTAACTTTATTGGTGTTATCCTAGACTGTTATGAATCTTTTCAAAATGGTATTATAATTAGGTCTAAGGAAGCATGCATTTAGTAGTGGAGAGACCCATGCTCTGCCACATTCTAGTGATGCAGATACACTAGTAGTGTCCTTGCATGCTTCCAGTCTTTTTGTTTTTATGTATCTGTTTCCAAACTATTTGGTTTATTAAGTAGGGTCATGCTATATACTGTTATTCAGATTGTCTTTTAACATCATGTTGATATGGAAGAGATTCCCATATCAATACTTCTAAATCTATCATATTCTTTTATTTTCTCATTATCCACTTTTCAAACAAAGACTTATTAGGGTGATGTAACACATGAAGCATGGAACCACTGGCCAGTATATTCTTTCAGAAATGAGCCCAGGTATAACTGCATAGGTTTCCCACAAATCATTATCACCAAAAGCTATCCAATTCCTTAAGGCTGAGTGTAATATTCTTTCTACAATCCAGTGAACATTTACGTAAGCTTATCAGTAAATTTTCAAAATGCATCTCCCTTCTGACAGGACCAATTCATATTTTTTAAAACAGAACCTACAGATGAGGTCTTGTGCTCATCTGTCAGTTTCATACTTGCCCAACAGCTCCAAGTTCACATACCAGTTAGGGATAAACTAACCCCACTTCTGCTGAAGAGAATTCCTGGAAAAGCCTTGCATTCAAGACAAACCCTCACATCATCCGGGGGAGAAGAGTGTTCCAGAACATGGGGAGAGATTTAAAAAAAAAAAAAAAAAGAATCTAAATTCTTCATTAGTTTTGTCCAGAGTGGCCTTGGTTCCTCCTGCTGGACGATATCTGCAGACCTTTTGGCTCTTCTTTCTGGTGGCCTCACCTACAGGCTATACGTGGGCCGAGTGGGCAGCAGCCCTTAAAGCCCAAAGGGCTTCCTGCCACTTGGCCCCCTTCTGAGCCCTGTAGTCCCCAAACATGGAGCGCATCAGCTGTCTCTTCTCAGGCAAAGGAGTTCTTTCACTGCACTGGATTCAGATTGCCCCAATGGCCTGCTCTTTCTGCTTAGGGGTGGGTTTCTGCATTTCAAGGCCCAGCTCCAGCTGCTCCAGCTCCATCTGAGCTTCTGCGCTGGGCACAGATTCTTCTGCAGCAGGCGTCTCTGAAGTCTTCCCTTCTCCATTAGCTACAGAGGGCCTGTTCAGGACTTTCTTCTTTGGTTTCCTTGAGACTACATTGCTTTTCCCTTGTAAGGTGGTGGTGTCCGTGCATGTGGGGTGCCCTGAACAGGGAAAAGCTGAAAGACCTGGGGTGCTGACACATTCGGTACTCGGGGGTGAGGGTGCTGGTGCCTCCAGAGCAGGATGTGGAGCTCTACAGTCACCATGCTGCAACAGCCAACTGGAACCTACATAGAGCCATTAGTCTCTATCATGTTCTTTCCAGTGAACTTGTAGTCTTTTATACTATACTGAAAATTATTTAGCCCTTTCCATATTTAGATTGCTTCCTTCCTTTTGTATTTCTGTGAAAACCTCATGAGTGCAGTATCCACATCTTCCACGTAAGAATGCATTTGTGAAGGACAGCTTTCTAAAAATGCACAAACTGTGGGAATGGTATTTGTATTTTCACTTTTGTTAGATAGGATGTTTGTCTTGCAAACCCATCTCACCAATATACAACCTACGCCAGACAGGGAGACATGTTATTTTGTTCTATCGTCAGCATTATATTCTCTTTTTATTTCTTAAGTTGTATGGGGAAACGTAGTATTTTTTCATTATATTTCCTTGAGTATTAGTAATCACAAGCACATTTTATCTCCTAGCCCTTGCTCCCATTACCCTGGGGGACCTCCTCAATGGGGTTATGGCATTCACTTTGGGATCATGATAGCCTCAGTCAGTCCCTATGCAGTAGTGGAGGGACCGTGCCTCAGAATATTCCTATCCATTCTGTGGCTCTTAACAGTCTTTCTGCCCCCTCTTCCACAATGTTCCCTGAGCCATGGTAGATCTGTTGGCAGTATGTTTTAGTGTTGAGTTCTTTGTAGCCTCTGTATTTCTGCTTTAATAGGTTTTGATTAATCACTGTATCTCTCACTATCACCCTGAAGCTTGTTGTCAGGCTAGCAGTAAGAGCAGTATTCATGTTGCTGCTTCCTTTGCAATTTCTCCTGGGCCCTGGCAGATATGGTAGAGGTAGCTAGTCTCATGGTAGGCAGTCGGCTCTCTTCTTGTCTTGTCAGTGGATCTTGGCTCTTCTTCATTTTTCTCTGCTATCTATAAAATAAAACAGATTCTCCAACCAAGAGTGAGAGTAGCTTGGGTTAAAGGATGTATGAAAAGTTACTTGAGAGATTTTTGGTATGTAAGACCACTCTCCCCTCGAGAGCAACAGTAGGGCTTCTTTCTGAATTCTGGGTTTCCTGACCATGAGATTTGGACTGGTTTCCAGTACCAGATATGAGTTCTCTCCCACTGAGCCAGCTTAATTTTCAATTGGAGAACAGTTGGTTACCTGCAGAGGCTGTATGCCATTATTGTACAAGTGTGTACTTCTCGTCCCACTGCTTGATTTCATAGTCTACAGGGTCCCCTGCTTATTCATGCTGTTGATGACCATTGTCCTCCAGTGGTTTTAATGAGGCTCTCCAGCACTATGAGGGCTAGCCAGGAGGGAGATGGTTTCCATTTTTGTTCCAGCATGGTACTCCTGATCTCACTATAGTTTTATGCCCACATTCCTGGTGCTTACTACCGTTTGCACTCATTTTCAGTCGATCCCAGTTAGGAACCATATATGAGAGAATACATGAGGCATTTGTCTTTCTGTGCCTGAGTGACCTTGCCAAGCACATTTTTGATACATAATTTGCCTATTTGTGTTTCTTGAAAGTGACATCTTAACAGAAAACTACCTAACTTCAAATTATTTTGAATAGTTTATCATTTTAGCTTTTTCAGCATCTCTTCTTCTTGTGTTATATCCTCAGAATTATGATCTTGTCTAGATTTCTCCATGGAAAGATAGGTGGTGTATATGCTTATGTTTATGTGCATTTTATTTTTTTTGTAACTGTATCTCTGTCATCTCTAGTTATGTCATTTTATTTCTTCTGGGTTCTGTGTTTATTTCTCTTGATCAGAATTTCCACAGATGTGTCTATTTCCTTGATTTTTTTAATGATATCATTGGATTTATTGATCATATTTTAAGCTCATTTTACATTTGGTAAATTTTATTTCTGATTCTCCTGATTAGTAATTACCTCATGCACTCTATTTGAATTGATATGGGTTCTAATAGGCAATCATTTGAGTCCTAAAAGTTTTTTGAGTATGTTAAAAGTAATTTTAGGTAGATAATAAAAGGGATGTAACTTCCCACTTTATTTCAACATCTCAGGGAATATGGCCTTTGTGATGTCTGTATTATATAATTTGATGAGTTTGATGAGATAGATGTTAGCCTTTTTTTCTTCTTTGTAAATAACATATTTCTTCTCTCCAGGCATTCTTAAGTACCACTGGGTATTTCCTGGCATTCTTGATATTTCCCAATTTGACAACTCTTGAATCAAGTTGTCATTTTCCTTCCTTTGCAACCTCAGGATTATATGTATGTATATATGTGTATTATTATATATTATATATATATATTATATATGTATTATTTAGAGCTAGAGAGATAGCTTAGTGGTTAAAGCGCTTTCCTAAAAGCCAAATCTCCCAGGTTCAATTCCCCATGTAAGCTAGATGCACAAAGTGATGCATGAATCTGGAGTTCATCTGCAGCAGCTGGAGGACATGGTGCTCTCTTTCTCTCCCTCCCTCCCTATTTCTCTCACTCACAAATAAATAAATATAAAAAAATATGGCCTAGAGAGATGGCTTAGTAGTTAAGGAACTTGCCTGCAAAGCCTAAGGAACCATGTTCAACTCTCCAGATCCCACATTAGCCAGGCACACAAAGGTGAGGTATGTGCAAGGTTGCACATGCCCACCAGGTGGCACAAGCATCTGGACTTTGATTGCAGTGGCTGAGGCCCTGACATGCCAATTGTCTCTCTCCTCTCTATCTCTATGTCTCTTGCTCTCCCTAAAATAAATAAATAAAATATTTATTTATTTGTTTGAAAGAAAGACAGAAGAAGACAGAGTGATGCACACACTAGAGCACAAACAAACTCCATATGCATATGCTACTTGCTGTAACTGGCTTTATGTGGGTACTGGAGAATCAAACTCAGACCATCAGGCTTTGTAAGCAAGTGCCTTTACCACTGAGCCATCTCTCTAGTCCCCAGTATTTAGGAGTTTTTTTTTTCCCCCCCAAAGTAAGGTCTCTCTGTAGCCCAGGCTGACCTGGCACAGTGATCCTCCTACCTCACAAGTTCTGGAATTGAAGGCATGCACCACCATGCCCCGTGCAACCTAAAAATTCTTTATATCTTTCCAAAATTCTGAAAAAATCTGTTATGTCTTTCATTTTCCTTTCCCTTCTTTCTTTTTACCAAGGATTATTAGCTACATGTTAAACATGTAGATGTTTCTTCTGTGTTCCTAACTCAATGATCTTAAAAAGGGTGTTCAAGTTTTGTGTTTCAGCTCATCTGTACGATGGCCACAACAATAGTAGATATCTCAAAGAACTATTTTGATAACTAAGTGAAACATGCATAGGTACAAAACACAAAAATACACAGTGAACATTCAGTAAATGTTAACTTTAATAATGATGATAATGGCATCTCTCTTAACTTGTGTAGAAGTCTCTGTTCTTTTCCACTACATTTAGGAAAAATTGATTGATGAAGTCTAACATATTCCTTCTATCTTCAGCTATACTCATCCTAATCTTTAATCATATATGTAGCTTTATTTTAATGGTCAAAATGTACTTTCTGCTGGTGTGATGGTACACACCTTTAATCCCTGCACTGGGGAGACTGAGGATAGGAGCATCACAGTAAGTTCAAGGCTTGCATGGGGCTACAGAGTGAGTGCCACATCAGCCTGGGTTAGAGTGACACCCTCCTTCATAACAAAAAAGTACCTTCAAAGATGCCATCAATATTTTCTTAGACTTTAAGAGTATTATTTACATTGATTCAGAAAAAATCTGCTTTATGGGCTAGAGAGATGGCTTAGCAGTTAAGCACTTGCCTGTGAAGCCTAAGGACCCCGGTTCCAGGCTCGATTCCCCGGGTCCCACGTTAGCCAGATGCACAAGGGGGCGCTCGCATCTGGAGTCCATTTGCAGTGGCTGGAAGCCCTGGTGCACCCATTCTCTCTCTCTCTCTCTGTCTATCTGCCTCTTTCTCTCTGTCACTCTCAAGTAAATAAATAAAAATGAACAAAAAAAAATTTTTTAAAGAAAGAAAGTAAAAATAAGCATCTCAGCAAGAGCTAAGACATGGCAGTAAGAAAACACAGTTTGGGGGCTGGAGAGATGGCTTAGCGGTTAAGCGCTTGCCTGTGAAACCTAAGGATCCCAGTTCGAGGCTCGACTCCCCAGGACCCACGTTAGCCAGATGCACAAGGGGGCGCATGCATCTGGATTTCGTTTGCAGTGGCTGGAGGCCCTGGCGCACCCATTCTCTCTCTCTATCTGCCTCTTTCTCTCTCTCTGTCACTCTCAAATAAATAAATAAAAATAATTTAAAAGAAAACACAGTTTGGCCCAAGAAGTCCTCATTACATATCTTGAAGTGAAGAAAGAAGGATGGTGGATATTGAGGCTTGAAAGTTGTCCTGATAGCAGACATTGAAGGGCTATATGGTGGTATGCTAAAGACTCTTGAGTATGTCTTTGCATTTTTCCATCTGTCTGTCTATCTATCTGCATTTATGTATGATATGAATTTATATCCATTTACAAACACACGAATTTGTGCA